>NC_033798.1:131040939-131062839 GCF_001876935.1 Asparagus officinalis | reverse complement strand
GTTCGCCTCCCTACCTCCTCCTCACGCTACCAGCATCGTTACTACTTCTTCCCTCGTCATCGCGATCATCCTCGCGTTTTCTCTCCCCCTCCTCCTCCTCCTCCTCCGACGCAGCAACGGCTCCAATATTTCCAATTCCAACACCCCACCTGGCCCCATTTCCTTCCCGGTGTTCGGCAACTGGCTGCAGGTGGGCAATGACCTCAACCACCGCTACCTAGCCCAGCTCTCCCGCACCCACGGCCCCGTGTTCCTCCTCAAGCTCGGCTCCCGCAACCTGGTTGTTGTCTCCGACCCCAAGCTGGCCACCCAGGTTCTGCACACCCAGGGTGTGGAGTTTGGGTCCAGGCCACGAAACGTGGTGTTCGACATCTTCACCGGCAACGGCCAGGACATGGTCTTCACCGTGTACGGCGATCACTGGCGCAAGATGAGGCGCATCATGACCCTCCCCTTCTTCACCAACAGGGTTGTCAACCAGTACAGCCCCATGTGGGAACAGGAGATGGACTTGGTCGTCAGGGACCTCTTCGGTGATCCTGAGCAGGCCGAGAAAGGAATGGTCATCAGGAAGAGGCTGCAGCTCATGCTCTACAACATCATGTATGGTATGATGTTCGATGCCAGGTTTGAGTCCCAGTCCGATCCCTTGTTTCAGCAGGCCACCAAGTTCAACTCGGAGAGGAGCCGCTTGGCTCAGAGCTTCGACTACAACTACGGCGACTTCATCCCCATCCTCAGACCCTTCCTCAGGGGCTACCTCAACAAGTGCAGGGATTTGCAGAGCAGGAGGCTGGCTTTCTTCAACGGCCATTACGTCGAGCATAGAAGGTGTACATATATATATATCATTCCTTAATTCACATTGATCGAAATTAGAAACTAATCAATCGCCAGAGAATTAATCAGAACCAATTGATCAAAAAAATCTTAATTGTTACCGGCCGGCTGCAGGTGTAACTAATCATCTATACCTGTGTTTTAATTTATGTATAACAGGAAGGTGATGGCCTCAAATGATGACAGACAAAAGCTCCGGTGCGCCATAGACCACATCCTGGAAGCCGAGAAGAACGGGGAGATCAGCTCCGAAAACGTCCTCTACATAGTGGAGAACATCAACGTCGCGGCCATAGAGACTACGTTATGGTCCATGGAGTGGGCCATCGCCGAACTTGTGAACCATCCGAGGGTCCAGGGCAAACTCCGACAGGAGGTCTTCGACGTCCTGGGGCGCGAAGGACGACCGGTTGTAACCGAGGCAAACCTGGCCCAGCTCCCGTACCTTCAGGCGGTAGTGAAGGAGACGCTGCGGCTCCACACGCCTATACCCTTGTTGGTGCCCCACATGAACCTGGAGGAGGCAAAGCTCGGGGAGTACTCGATACCCAGGGAGTCCGGGTGTGGAAGCCTGGTGGCTGGCGAACAACCCTGAGTGGTGGACAGGCCGGAGGAGTTCAGGCCGGAGAGGTTCTCGGAGGAGGAGGCGAAGGTGGACGCGTCTGTGGAGGGAAGGACGTGGCCTTCAGGTTCTTGCCGTTCGGCGAGGAAGAGGAGCTGCCCGGGATAATACGCACTCCCGATACTGGGGCTCGTCATCGCCCAGCTGGTGACAGTTCGAGATGAGCACCGCGGGAGCGGACAGGGTGGACGTGACGGAGAAAGGAGGTCAGTTCAGCTTGCACATCGCCCGGCATTCGGTGGTCGCATTCCACCCCATCGACAGCTAGCTGAGAGCGAGCGGAACCGGAAACGCTAGCTGAGGCGCCCTGCGAATTTTTCAATAAGTGCATGAGTGCTAAATAAACGAGGACTGCGGACCGCGGTTCTGAATTAGAGATCATTAATTCTTCTTTTTTTATGTAATTTGCTGACGTATTTCGTCGGAATGATATACAGGCATGCAAGTGTATACTTATTTTAGTCACGAACTAGTAATTAAAGAATAAATTAACAGATCATGAGACACAGAGTTTATCGATCATCCTTCCATATATATGCCGTGCCTTTCTATATATAGTCCAATTTACGGTTTAACCCAACATAAATGAGAAAGGATGATCGATCACAGCCAGAAAAGACGCATGATGATCAAACAAATTAATTGACGAGGAAATGCAAGGAAACAACCAACTAAGCGAGAGGGCCGCACGAGAGAGCTAGGGAGCCTCGCCAAACTTCGGTTGACGGAGAAACGAAACCCATTTTTTTACTCACGACGTATATCATATTATGAAGAAGCGAAACCTTTCTCGTCTCGTGTATATATTAATTTCCAATCGCAGTGTCCCCAGCTTGAATCCAGTTTCTTCAAACATAAAAAAAAAAAAAAAAAAAAAAAAAAACCCACCCCCCCCCAAAAAAAAAAAAAAAAAAAAAAAAAAAAAAAAACCCGAACCAATTCGCAGAAGCTTTATTATTATCGCTAAAATTGCAGAAGGGTATTCGATCGTTAAATCAAGGGGTTAAAAAAATATATATACAAAATGTAACCGTGAACGAACCTAAGCAGGCACACCAAGAGAAGGCCCACCCACATGTTCTCAACTATAAATATGAACATGTCGGCTAGATTTTTTGCGCAGGGGAAAAACGCAGAGAAAGGGGAAAATACAAGGGCTTTGTTTTTCGGCTGCCCAGGAAAAATAGAGGGTTTTTTGGCGGAGGCTAAAGAGTTTTCAGATCTGAGATCTTAAGGAGAAAGGTGAGAGCTTTAGAGAGGCTTTATAAGAGATAGGTCAATTTCTAACAATTAGAGTAAACATCTAAGTTTTAAAATTATTATCTAACAATTAAAGTTAACACGTGACAACTAAAATTAACTTCTAGTGATTATAGTTAACATGTGAAGTCTAAATTAAACATTTGACTTTAGAACTTAATATAAAAACTTTGAAATTGTTATGCATCCACTTTATCACGTCTTAACTTTAGACCTCAAATGTTATATATAACTATTAGTTGTTTAACTTTAGAATTCCTATGTTAAATTTAGACCTCACATGTTAACTTCAAATGTTAAGTGTTAAATGTAAAGTTTAGATGTTAACTGTAATTGTCAAGTGTTAACTTTGACGTGACTTTAGGGGATAACCGTTTTAGCTAAAAGAGACAGTCCTTGAGCAATGCCGCAATAGTTGAGGAAGAGAAATTATTGAGGAGGAGGAGGTGGTGGTGAAAGAGGTAATGATTGAGGAGGAGGAGGAGGAGAAATTATTTATGGGTTCATGAGAAAAAGAATTAAGAAGTTAAGGAGAAGGATGAGAGTGATGGAAAGTTATTCATGAGTACATGAGAGAAAAGAGAGATGGAAGTCCATGGTGAGGATAGATTGGGGATGGAAAAAGATGTTTTCTCTTTGCTAAGGTAGCGGTTGTAAATAGGCTTTTTTTTTTATCTTAGAAGTTGGGTCAAGGGCATGGATGGAAAGTGAACCAAATAATTAATAAACAGTTAGGTTAATATTCGTCAAGGTATTCGATCGATCCGTAGTTCTTTTAATACTCAGCGAATGATTTTTAGTACTCATCTTACAGATGAATAGAATTTAACCAAATGCATATTCAATTTGGTTGATTATTTAACTATTTATTTATGTTTTAAAATTTATTTTTCATGAATATACTTTCTTTTTATGGTCATAAATATAATTTGCGCTTATTAATTTCATTCATCGCAAAACTTTTTTAAACACCCCCCCCCCCCCCCCCCCCCACCCCCCGCGTTCAACGTCAATGTAGGCTGGGCCACCACTAGTATAAAGTTAATTGTATAGGCCCGTTTTAGTAAAGTCCAGAGTCTAGGCAGGCCCATAAACGCGAAAACGGAAGGTTTAGGGCTTCTGTTCCCTCGTGTTTCAGGGCCCCAGTTCACAAAACCGCCGCCGCGTCTCCGACATAGCAGCCCACACGACTCGTTCTGATCGGATCGGATCTGACGACGAGGATCTCGCTTCCAAACAACATCTCGCGGTCATCAGGGTTTCTCTTCTCTCATCTTGTGTTGTGCGTTCGAATAAGAGAGTGCAGGGGTTTCTAGAACTCCGCCACCATTTATAAAACCTTGGCAATCGAATCTACCGACGCTGATTTTTTTTTTATCGTCGTCGTCGCCGTTGCATTCGATTAAATTTAGGATTTGTAATCTCCCGCTTATTATGATATTTTCTTTATCGTCTTAATTTTTTAACATCGTCCTTTGTATCTTTTGAAGGTTTAGAATTTTTTCCGCGAGAAAAAAAGAAGAAGAAGAGACCTTTGTTAATGTAGACATGGCTTCAGTCTGTGGTGATTTAATTTGGGAGGTTGCCAAGAAGAACAATGCTTTTTTGGTTAAGCAATTTGGGGGCAGCACTGCCAAGGTTCAGTTCAGCAAGGAAAAGAGCAACTTGTGCGCTGTTCACTCCTTCAAGCACTCTGGTAAAATAAAAATAAAAATAAAAAATAAAAATTTGGGCCTCAATTTCTTGTTTATACCTTTCATTACAAATTCAGCATATTTATGGGCTTTGTGTAATGCTGCGTGACTTTAGGATTGACGAGTAAGAAGACCGTAAGCATCCAGCCAGCAGGTGAGGGCCTCTCGGTTGTCCTGGCGATGACCAAGACGAAGAAGCAGAGGAAGCCTGCTTGCGTTTACTCTTTGTTTTCCGCAATGCCGGTGTTTTCTTTTCCTGTAATGCACTCCATTTCCAATTATGTGGAATTACTTTTGGGGTTTTTCGTTGAGTGGGATAATGTATTTGTTCTACCAGTAGTTTCTTACTCGCTAGAAATGACACAAATCAGGAATTCTGCAATCTTAGTTAGCCATCGGTGATTTTTTTATTTTTTATTTTGTTCAAAAAGAGGGAGCATCTGTAATATCTTAGTTAGTTAGGCTACGAGTGACCAACGTGTCTTGCTCTATATCTTCGATGGTTTCTTAGCTCAATTTAGTTTGTGAAATCTTTCTCGTTTTCCTTTTAGCTATGGCTTCCATCTTCTGCCTATCTAGATCAATGTGTAACCCTTCCTTCATGGAGAACCATGTATATAAGATTAAGACTACTTAATTATGCATTCTACTTCAGTCTCGTGATCAAGTACAGTTCTACGAGGAAGTAATATCCATGTGCCAGTTTAAGTGCTTGGAGACAACAGGGAGGTAACTTGTTGACAAGGATTAACCTTTAATGGTGAGCTTGATTGTTGTAGCTTGTGCAGAAAATGACTTCGATTATTTGCGTGCCCTCTGCGATCATGCCGTTATCTTTATAAAAAGCTAGGTTTCTAGCAGTAAGTAATGACTAGTTTGTACCCTATATGCATCTAGAAGGATCTGGCTTCTATTCAGCATACTACTAGTCTAGTCAATGACCATCTTATGTCAATATCACATGAATGCTCGTGTTAACAATGCAGTTTAGGCTTGAGTGTTTGTTGTTCTACCCTTGCCTCTTAAGGAAAATAAAAGGAAAGCTTTGTTGTCTTCTTTGTTAAATATTACATCCATTGTTGGAAAAGTTGTGCTCTTTTGCTTTGTTAGCCTATAGATTTAATACTGTTGCACTCAAGTATGTCCCTCTTTTTTATTTTATCTAGAATCCCTTGGACAAACGTCCAAGAATGCGTTGTTGTTCCTCCCTCCAAAATGATTTACCCCAAGAAGAAGAAGCTCGAGATGCAGTGTTCCAGATGCTGCAAGAGTACGGAGTCTCAGAAGAGGATTCCTTCGACATCGCCTCCAGTTCGCCCAAGTACGTCAAATCTCTCGTTGATAATGTTAGAGAGCTGGATGAGCACTCTCTATGGAGCTGTTGGGATGGTGGGATTGAAAAGATAGGAGAAGAAGAAGATCCTGTTGTTGGGTTTAAGAGAAAGATTTACTACATGGCCAAGAGCAAAGGAGATGCTGGGATCCTACTCCCTTTTCTCGAGAGTATTGGCCTCAAACTCTCCTCTGCTGCTTTTCTTGCCAGGTCTCTTTCTTCTCAGAGGCTTCCCGATCTCATCGCTAAGGTAAAAAAGCACAATTCAACCTTCTAGTATTTGGAGCTTTGAATCTAGAATCAACCTTAAAGTTAGGATTGTGTGAAGCATGATTTGAGATATCAATTGTGAGTCTCTGTATGTTGTTTCTTAGAAGATAACTGCCCCAAGACATCCTTACATATGCAACATAACTTATCTAATGTCACCTTCATTAAAATGTATCTCTACGCTACCAGCAATCCTTTCCTCTCTGGGTTGCAAGATATCATACTCTAACTGAATTTTATAAGTGGCTATCTCGTCCCATTAGCAATCCTATGTAAATATGTACTATTATGATCATCTTCCTTTAACGAGTGCACTTTTGATCTCTGCCTTCACATTACTACATTACTTCTTCCTACTTCAAATAGTTCCTCCATGACATGAAAGTTCAAAAAGTTCATCAACGAGTTTGACTTTGCAGGTTAGATTTTTAAAGGATATGTTATTTTCTAGCAGAAGCCATAAGGAACTCCTCGGAAGAAATGCTCGACGCATGATGAAGCATCTATCAATATCTTCTGATGATGATATTCAGAGAACTTTATCGTTTTTTGAAAAAGTGAGACATTTTGATTTCATTTTTCTCTTCTTTCTTTCTTTGTATTCATTATACTCCATATTCATAGTCAGTTCATACTTCTTTTGTGTTACAGCTGGAGGCAAAACATGGAGGGCTGAACATCTTGGGTCACGGAGATGCCTGCTTTTCCCATCTAATTGAATCATTTCGGGAACTGCTTCTTCTTTCGGTTGAAAATCACTTTAAGCCACTAGTTCATTTTCTTGAACAAACTGGAGTTCCTGAAGAAAGTGCCAGGGTTGTATTTTTGTTGTTTCCTCCAATTCTTCTCTATGATGTCGACAAAGATATTAAACCTAGAATATGTGCCCTGGAAAAGGTACCCACATTCAATACATACATGCACTGTTTATACTTTATTTAAGTATAATATTAAAGTAACTGTGCGTTTCACTTTCTGATAGATGTGGTTAGACATCCTAGTAGTTGCATGTGTTAGGAAGAGTCACGTAAAATCCATGATTAAGATTGTCAATGACATTTCAGGGCATGACCCTTAAGTTTCGTTGTGGCATGGCACGTAGTACGACATATTTGTCCTTACACATCCGAGTAACTTTACATGACTTATAACACATAAGAGTTAAAAACTTCAAATATCTCATAATACCTTTTTCAATGTATGAACATAAGTAGTTCTCAGAATAAAATTCATAATGACCGCTTTTTTCCATTTGGATATTTCAACCATTACTATATGAAAACATGAATTATCATGAAATCATGGAACCAGCCTTTTCGCATAAACCGGATAATATGGAAGCAAACAAACGTATTGATATTTACGTGACAGACATGCTGCTTTTATAGAATATCTACGCATTTAAGACATAAAACATCAAGCTATAAGATATAGATCCGTTACATGCAATAAGAAACTGCAATATTTCTTGTGTCTCCATGTGAAGTGTTGCATCCTAAAAATGTTCTGGTATGTCCTATAATATTGATATATGATAACAACATCACATTAAAAAAAAGCAGACATATCAGCTTAGTGTTAAACATGAGAAACGTAGAAAAATGGAACAAAATTAATGCGTTGCTGCAGCATTAGTGTGAAACGAGTTAAACATATGAGTTAAAATTTACATCAAAAGACAACTTACATATTATACTGTTGAAATATTAAAGTGTATTCAAAACTAATTCACTGAAATATTGGGTCTAAGAGTGATTTTGGAAGTGATGGATTTAAGAACAAATAGTAGTAGAAGCCTTGGATTTTATAGGCAAAAATCCTAGTTTGAAGGCAGGTAGTTTCACAGATAAATGAGAGGAAAACTTTGGGTTTGTAGGCAAAAAAGCCGTAACATTAGTTTTATAAAAAAGACAATGGTTTAAATGTTATATGTAAGCATAAAAATATTACAAAATTACACCAAAACATAGCAACTCAAATAGTATAGCAACTTTCATACAAAGTGAGTTCGAAAGTAATTTATTGAAGTTTTTTGGGTGTAAAAGTAATTTTAGAAGTAGTTGAGTTTAAAAACCGATTTTTTTTGTTGGGGGTTGGGGGGTTGGGGGGTTAACAACTATTGAGTTTATTGGATAACAAAGTGATTATTGTGTAAGTTTATAACTCCATGGGTAAAAACTTTAGGCGAGATATTTTGATGGTTCAAAAAGTGACTTTAGAACAAATGAGGTAAAACTTTTTGGGCTTATAGTTAAAATCTTTTGAAGTGAGTGGTTTAAAGAAAGGGTATTTTCAATATTAGTTCCTTCAATCTTTCATATTTTGAAATTAGTCCTTCAAATCATTGAAATTATTATTAAGTCCCTCAATTCCTACATTATTCTAAAATTAGTTCCTCAAATCATTAAAATTGCTATTATGTTCCCTATTTTCAATATTAGTTCCTTCAATCTTTCATACTTTGAAATTAGTCCTTCAAATCATTGAAATTATTATTAAGTCCCTCAATTCCTACATTATTCTGAAATTAGTTCCTCAAGTCATTAAAATTGCTATTATGTTCCCTAGTTATTATGTTATTAGAAATCAGACGTTCCAATGAAGCGCAGAAACATTAATTAGAGAGACTAAATTTAAATGTATTAGTAACCTAATGTAAATACCTAATATAAATATTAAGGATTTGACAGATTAATTTCCCTCTAATTTCTATTTCTACTCTCGATTGAAGGGATTAATTTCAAAATAACTTAAAATTAGAGGACCTAATAGCAATTTCAATGATTTGAGGGACCAATTTCATTGAATTAGGGATTGAGGGACGTTTCAGTGATTTTTTGTGATTGTTAATCGAAGAGATTAAATTCAAAATAACTTAAGAATTGGAGGGCCTAATAGCACTTTCAATGATTTGAGGATTTAATAAATTGGAAAGGAAAAAAGAATGACATTGTGCTGAATCGAAATCATGACCATCAGCCGAGTTCACCTTTTAATTGGGCAATTGTATAATTGAGCCACACTGCCTTTTTGTTTCAGTATACTATTATGTACTTTATATAATATTAGAATGGCACACTACAGTAATGAGAAGACATTCTACAGTAGTAATGAAAATACATTCTACAGTGGTAAACCCTTTAGTTATAGTGTGTGCGTGTGTGCGCACGAGCACACATGTGCTTGGAGAATTGTTAAACATGTAAGGGTACTTTCGCTCAGCAGAAAAAGCAAAGGCATCAATGGTGTGCGAAAACTCATATGTACCATTTACGAATTTTCTGAGTATTTTGGACCATATTAAGGCAGGCTTAAAAGCTTCAAAATGGTTATTTCTTAGTTTCTGGGATTCTTAAGAACTAAACTGTAAAACTGAAAGCACAGTAATTGTTTTTCCTAAAATTAATATAAAGTTCCTGTTCATCAATATTATTGCTTTTGCTTCTTCAATCTCCTTTGGCTATTTTTTCTGATGATTGGTTTCTTTATTATACATTTTCTGCTTCCTTTAGTGGAGGGAGTGTAGTTTATTTGATAATTCTGTGAGCTTTCTTCAGGCACATCATTTTTCTCATATATGCTGCTTCAGGCAGGTGTGAACAGCAGAGATATTGGCAGAATGCTGTTCAAATACCCATGGATCCTTTCAAGCAGCATTCAAGACAACTACGATAAGATACTTAAATTCTTTCATGATAAGAAGGTATGATCAACTTAAGTGTCATTTTGGATTGAGCATATGAATAATCAAACTATATTTGTGTGGTCATTTGATAACTTTCTCAATCCCCAAAACTTTGTTGAATTCTTTTTTTAGGGTTAGGCTGAAAGTCCATTTTTATTTACATAAGAAACTAAAGATTACACAGCAGATACATCATCGTATGCACACTGGAGTTTGTCAGTGGATATGTTTGGCCATTCAAAACCTATCATGTGGCTAGTTGATACATGTGTAATGGTATCTCTTTTCCTAGTCTGCTGTCTGTTGCTTTCATGATTTTATTCACATTTTTTCTTTATGCTTGCTGTTCATTAGTCTGTGATTTCCATTTTGTTATTTATATTTCGAAATGGGTGGAGAGCTATTTATATCATCACGAGCGCTGTCTACACATATCAATCAATCATCACAATTAAATCTAGCTGTTCTCTATTGAGTGTGGTTATTTAGTTAGTATTATAGTATTCTTTCTTCTTTTGATAACTAAATTGTCTTTCTTTCGTATTATCCGGACGTGTTTGTCCTTCTGATACTCATCTTGTTAACGTTATATTTCTATATTGGGTTCTGGTACAGTCTTTAAACTCAGCATTAATCATTTTAGGTTCCGAAATCTAGCATGGACATTGCAATCAAAAGTTGGCCCCATCTGTTGGGGTGTGCAACCCACAAGATGGAACCAATTTTGGACCAGATTGATGCGTTGGGAGTTAAGGGAAAGATGCTCATCCCAGTTATCACTTCAAGCCCGCAGTTACTGCTGAAAAAGCCCAGTGAGTTGCTTGAGGTGGGTAAACTTTTGACAGAAATATGTTAGGTGCTTTCTGATTATAGCTTATTTTATTTTTTTCTTCACAAAATTGTAAATATATAAGAATTTTCCCTTGAGTCATATCTCCAATATCACTGTCGCTTTATGGAGGAATTCTATACTGTCAGTTGTTGGTATTTTTCTTGCAAATAACAAGTACTGCCACCGCATACTTAACAAACAAATAGCATTGGTAGTTCTAATATGATTTCCGGAGTTGCTGAAAGCTTGAAGATATATGGTAAGGTTTATGCTGTAAAGCTGTTTTGCTTTCAAACACGTTACCAATAAGGTAGATTTGTCCCTTGCAACTACCCTGCATTGTATTTCTTATAGATGCAGACCTGCAAAAAGTTTCGTGTATCAAAATTTGACTTAATGTCGCTTGACGTCATGTGTTCTATGATAAATTGAGAAATTTTGATGGGTCCTTGAAATGTTACAAAAACTCCCTTCAGTCTTTTCATTATATACCTACAAAAATATCAGGCAGTCTAAATTGGTTTTGTATACATAAGACTAAGTATGTTTTTTATTTGATCATTTAAGAACAGAAGTGAGAAACTATGCTTTCCAATTTAGGAGGTTCAGTGATGATTAACATGTCGAACTGTATTGGATGCTTTGCCAACTTGTATCTCCGCACGCTATTAAATTGAGTTACATTCTTCTGGTTTTTCCATTTGTTGTATGTGGTTTCATTTAAGAAAGACATTGATTTTGACATGTTAAACTGTATTGGATGCTTGACAGTCTTGCATATCTCTCTGCACACTATTAAATTGTGTTGTAGTCTCCTGATACTTCTCCCATTCCTTTGTAGGTGGTTTCATTTATGAAAGAAATTGGTTTTGATGGCAGAACCATAGGGAGAATATTATGTCGCTGCCCAGAGATATTTTCTGCTAATGTCGACAATACTCTCAGAAGGAAAGTACAATTCCTCACAGATTTTGGCATCTTGAGAGGTCAACTTCCTCGTGTTATTCGAAAGTATCCCGAGCTTCTTCTGTTAGACATCCATCAAACTTTACGTCCAAGGTATAAAAAGTGTCATGCTTATGAAGTCCTCTAACGTTTCTGTAATAAACAGCATTTACGTTATTTTCCTTGAAGTTTTAGTTTCAAATGTGGAATTAGTCATATTACTTTACTCCATGCACGACTCTTTCCTGCTTATTCTGCATATGAGGCCAAGTTTTTTGTGGAAAGATCGGATCATATACCTTCTTGTGCCCAAATGCAGAACATGGTGCTCCCAATACAGGATTTTTGGTAAGATCGTTAGTGCACCAAGTAGACTTTCTTCATTCTTTAATAAATTTTATGGGGTTAAACTTGTAATTAGGTTTGTATGCCCGAAAATTCCAATTTTTAATAGGAAGCAGAAAATTCTGGCCAAAAGCTGGCATTTATTTGTTACACTTGACGGCCACAGCAATACAATCTTCTAGCCACTTCGTGCTATTAAATCCAGTGGCAGGTCTTTTGGACATCGAGGCATGCAGGTCGTTTGGCTGCCGACTTTCACGTGGTTTAGCTTTAAAGTATTGGAGCTTGTTTACTGTGAATTTGAAAAATCTCTGTCATTTTGTTAAGCTTTGCTGGGTTTATATGGGTTTGTTTTATGTTTTTGCTGTTTTGGCTTTCTAGGCACAAGAAAGCTACTGTATGATAGAGAGTTCATATTCTTTTGTCTACACAATTTTAGATTTAGTATTGTTCTGACTTTAGAAAGGGATGGCGGATCTTTCTCCCATTGTGGTCTACATGCTTTAACTCCTTCGCTTTTGCCAATTTTGGTAATAAAGGTGTTCTCGTGGCTTGCAGGATGAGATACCTAATAGAAACTGGGTTCTCCAAGATGGACGTATGCTCCATGGTTTTCAAATTTTCTCCTTTGCTTGGCTATAGTGTTGATGTGGTTTTAAAACCTAAGATCGAGTTCTTGACAGGGGTCATGCAAAAGCCACTTAAGGAAGTTGTGGAATATCCTAGGTATTTCAGCTATTCTCTTAATAAGAAGATAAAATGCAGGTTCCTGGTGCTTAAAAGCAGAAGTATTGACTGTAGTTTGAGAGATATGCTGGCGAAGAATGACGAGAAGTTTGCAGAACAATACGATCTTGTGGTGCCTTTTTATTCATCTGACGCTGGCGAATTATTGAGAGAGTAATGAGTTTGGCATCGTTTCGTTGACAATTCAAAGGGTAGTAAAAAATCTGTACAGATTCGTTCAGCTAATGGTGGAGTCAAGTTCCAGAAAATTGTAACCGTGAGACACCGGGGGTTTGGTAATTGTTGTGGAGTATATCTATGTGGTCAAGTGCTCCAAAGTGGTTGGAGAGCATACGTACAAAGCGGTAGAGTTTGTGATTCGAAGAAGGAAAATGATATTTACATACACAATTATAAAGGTGAGAGTTTGTGATTCGAAGAAGGAAAATGTTGATACTTTGGTTTATACATCTATGCTTAGTCTGTTGTATATTTTCCATTGCTAGTTCCTTGTTTTAGATTAGTGATTCTTTTCTGTTCTGTGTTTCTACGGAAAGGGCTAACATTATTATATGAAAAATTCCTTGGGACCCCAAATCATGGGATCCAAGGGGGACAGGCGAGGTGTCAACCCCTGGGTGCATGATCTACTGTTCATGAACAGTAGATCATGCACTCAGGGGTTGACACCTCGCCTGTCACCTCGTCTGTCCCCCATTGGGTCCCATGATTTGGGGTCTCTGTAGAACAACTCTTATTATATTGTCCCCCTCTTGTTCCTTATTCATTATTTAGGAGGAAATCATTTCTTTCATGATTAAGTTGCGTCATCCGTCGCTCTGTCCATAAAAAAGGGGGAAAAAGTGGAAAGATGTTTAAAGGAGCACAAAGTTTTAGAACGGAAACTTTCGAAAGAATATTGGCAAAAATGGATTCTATTTGGGGGGGGGCGGGTGGGGGGGGGGGGGGGGGGGGGGGGGGGGGGGGCGGTGGATTGGCAAGATCTTCTGTTTTGTCCATGTTAGCACGTCTATGCAGAAAACGGTTGATTTTGTTGAAAGAGGTTTTTGAATTACACGAGACTAGTAATCCCGTATAATAAGTGGGTACTAATGATACGAATCGCCGTGCGAGCACCTTTGATCGCCGAATTATCAAATGTGGGTTTGAGAAGAAAACAACAAAACACACATGACGATTCAATTAGCGAAGGAAAATACCTTCTCTAGATTACGAAGAATAGAAGATTACAAGATCTCTCTCACAATCTCTCTAGAATAAAGAACAATCTCTTTATTCTCTCTAAACCCTAATCTCTTGATTAGAATCTCTTTTCTATCAATCTGATGTTTAAAAATCCTAAACAATCCCTATTTATAGGTTAAACAACGTGGGTGGCAAAGTGGTAAATACCCAACTCAAACCCAACTAGAATTTGTCTCAAAACAGAATCCAAATTGGCCTAGGAAAACCCCATCGGTCGACCGACATACATTAATCGGTCGACCGGTCGAGGCTCATCGGTCGACCGACCATAGTGCGTCGGTCGACCGACATACATTAATCGGTCGACCGGTCGAGGCTCATCGGTCGACCGACCATAGTGCGTTGGTCGACCGTCCAGAACACATGTTTCTGGACCCTATAGGTGCAGGTTTTCGGTCAACTCGGGATGGTTGTTCGGTCGACCGACATAGCTTCATCGGTCGACCGGCCAGAGCTGCTTCGCCAGCTTCTTGATTTTCACCTTTTCCTTGCTTTTGACCACTTTTGTCGCCTTTGACGACTCCTCCCACGCTTCTATTCTCAAGCTACCCTGAGAATCGTCTATCCTTAAGCTCTGTCACGCCCCGCTTCCCAAAATACACGGGAACCGGAACGTGAACAAGCCCGCGACGTATTAGACTGAGGAGAGATAAGTGCTAGACCCCGTCTTCTCAATCTAATACGCTAAGCGTCTGGAAATAAAAACAATACGAAGTCACAGGTCCCCGATCACAATCAGCAAGAATATAATAGACAAACTCAGAACAGAAAATATACATATCACAATGAATAACATCCGAGACATAATATACGGGTCAAACATGCCCTTATACAAATCTGAACAAATGAATACTGAAGAGATACAAAATACACCGATCAGGCAGGAATGGAAAGAACTACAAAAGTAAAGTGGAATCATCAAAGAATAGACTTCGACTCCTTCTTCTGCTCCGTCTACAAGACACTCCTGCTGAGAATCCTCTGGCTTGGCGCATCTCCAAGCTGAACCTGTTCTTCCTCTAAGTCTGACGTACACCAGAGAAAACAGGTGTACGTCAGGTGCATAGCGCACGGCAAGACCCGACCCCACAAAGAAAATAGAACGAACGAAAATCCAATGCGAAAAACGATACGATAACCGAAACGACGAAAGAACATACAACTGGTACAAGTCACAAGGTCATACAACTAGATGGAATTAATACTTAAAAATCTACAACAAGAGACGTAGTACGTCGAGCGAAATAATCCAAACAAGGAAACCCTCATGTATATACCATATGTCTCGAATTGTAAATAATTAAATATTAACCCGATCTATGTATGAAAAGAAGTACAACCGGCCTACATCTCACAAGAATCATACTTAGCCAAGAATCGAGGTCATGTAACTAACTATCTCATCACTCATCTCAAATAATCAACAATCTCAATATCACTGTTCCTCAGACTCACCCCGGTGACTACACAAACTTCACCGGCGCGAGCCTGGAATACATCCACAATCATAATATCTCAGCTCCTCAGACCCACCCCGGTGACTACACAAACTTCACCGGCGCGAGCCTGGGAATTAATCAACAATCACATCTCACAACCCTCGACCCACCCGGGGCCGGGTGTACTCCAGCAAACGTTCAACCAAGCGCGAGCCCGGAATATGACATCAACAATAATATCACCTCCTCGGACCCACCCCGGTGACTACGACAAACTTCACCAGCGGCGAGCCGCGGAATATACATCAACAATCCCAACCGACTCAACATGGCCAAGATTCTCATCCCAATTTCGTAATCCACCAGGTGTCAACTACACAAGAGATTCTAGATCCTGAACTGTGGCTCATACATGTCACTATAGTCATGTACTTCTCATGAATCTCAACATAGGAATATGAGAAGCAGTTACGCTAAGTGTCAATGTCATACAGGTTGTGAAACGGAATCGTTTGATCACGATGGCACGAAACTCGAGAGTAATAACACTATTAACAGTACAAGAGAAACTACCATTAAAAATATTTTGGACGACGAAAAATCAAAACTCAGTTATTAATTCCAAGAATAATTTCTTTAAAATTATCTCGCTCATTATAAAAATCTAAAATAATTCTGTTTTCTCAAAACAAATTCTTTTTAAAATTATACATCTCTAATAATCCATTACTAAATTAAATTCTTTTAACTTTATTAAAAATTATCGCAAATGATTCTTTGCCGAACTAATTCTTTTAATTCCTTATAATTATCTGAAAATGTCTATTTATCACATCTCCATTCAGTAATCAATATCGGTTCACGCAAACAACCCACGCAGATAAATACAGAACAATTAAGACTATGGTGCAAATAATTCATAAAAAATGGTAAATAATCAAAACTAGAAAGTCAGGACGAGCGATTGCACATAATGATCTACTAATAAAATATAAGAACCGAACTGAAATAAACAAGGATCGGGAGTCTTGCTCGGGGTCGTCCGAACGACTCAAAACGTCCGACAGGGGCATGTCCGGATGCGACGCGGAGAGGCGGCGGTTTGGGCTGAGGCGCGATGGCTGCTGCTGGTGCACGGGCGAGCTCGGGGCGTCTGAGAGTGCGAATGGAGTTTGGTTCAGCGGGAGGAAGTCGGCCGACGCTGTGCAGAGAGCCTCGGCTGGCTGCGGTGGTTGGCTCAGGTGGTTTCGCGGCTAGCTCGAAGGCGTCGGGGAGGAAGGCAAGGGGGATGATGATGATGGCGGCGAGAGCTCCGTGGGGGCGGGCGGACAGGGGAGGCTGGTCGGCAGGAGGAAACAGCGTGTGCTGCTGGGAGGCGGAGAAGGGCTGGGTCGGCTGTGTGGTGCTGGTGCGTTGGCGGCGGCGGCGAACAGGTGCGGCGAGAGGTGTGGTGAAGATGGGAGGTGCGCGCTGTTTGGAGGTGGCGCTGGGCTTTGGCGGTGGGCAGGCGGATCGCACGGCGGGCGCTCAGGCGTCGACGAGGGCGGTGGTCGGAAGGTCTGGGTGGGGAGCGGCGGGGGTTTCGGTTGTCGGGTGTGGAGGTGGTGGTTCGGCGGTTGAAAGCAGAGAGGGAGAAGAAGAAGGAGGGCGTGGATGATGAAGCAGTAGAGGGAAAACGAAAACATATGAATACTATATAATTGAATTAGGGTTTAGGGTTTTAGGGTTAAAATAATTAAATAAAATACTTTTGAGTACGTAAAATATTAAACTAATTCATAATAATTATCTACAATTAGAAACGATAGCATGTTGCAGCTAATACAATACTTTGATAGCGAAATAAGTTGAAAAATACCCATATTGTATAATTAAACAAGAATATATTAATAATAAACAAAATATTATTTACCTTACATTTAAAATATCAGATAACTTATGGATAATTGATCTATACAGTAAAACCGTACAAGTTATACTAATACGATAGATAATATGTAAGCAATAGAATATAATACAATAAATTATCTATAACAAAAATACGTGGATTAATTAAAAGTATTATAGCGAAATATACTAATAAGTATTAAAAATAAAAACATATTATTTAAAATAATACGTAATAGTCCCCGCGGTAAGCAGTAAACAATTTATTCTAGAAGAATGTTAAGCTGCATACCATAATTTTATAACATAACAAAATGCTTTAATTTAAATATATAATCAAATTTTATAACATCATAGAAAATTATAGAAACGAGAAATAATACAAATACTTCTTTTTAAAACAAAGTAATATTAAATATTTAAAATAACCGGAAAAATTTTTAACTAGTACATCAATAATTCCCGGTCCATTACATTCTACTACCCCCTTAAAAACCAATTCGCGTCCTCGAATTAAAATAAAACCCTCTGTGACAGATATGGAAAACAATATCCATTAAGCAGGAGGAGCAGAACAAGACACAATGGAAAGTTCGAGAACAAGAATAGTGAAAGTTCCGGGTTCAACCGTGTAAGATTAGGGACGAAAACGAAACTTATCAAGAAAAGAGAATAATGGGCTCAAGATAGTCTCCACGGATGAAATATGCAGTATGTTTTAAATTATCCTACTATATTTACTAGTGTAGAAATGCGGGACGCGTGGACCTGCATGGCCACCCACAAAACCTGTCACTGCCCGCTTCCAAGAATAGACGGGATAGCGGGAAAGCGTGAACAAGTCCGCGACGTATTAGACTGAGGAGAGATAAGTGCTCCGACAGCCGGCCTCTTCTCAATCTAATACGTCCTTAGGGTCTGGAATATAAAAAGCAATACGAAGTCACAGTCCCGTTCACAGATCAGCAAAGAATATAATAAGACAAACTCAGAAGACGAGCAGGGTGTGGTGAATGAGTTGACAATGAGGATGTCGAAAGATGTGGCAGTGGAGAGGAGAAAAGGTCGACGTGATCATCTGCGTACGTGTGTGTAGAGTGGTGGACCGAATGAGAGTGAAAATATACATTCACATGAAATAAACAATCCGAGCATAGATATACGGGTAAACATGCCCTTTATACAATCTGAACAAATGAATACTGAAGAGATAACAAATACACCGCTCAGGCAGGAATGGAAAGAAACTACAAAAGTAAAGTGGAATCATCAAAGGAAAGCCTTCGACTCGCTTCTTCTGCTCCGTCTACCAGACACTCCTGCTGAGGAATCATCTGCTCCTGCTGAACCTGTTCTTCTCTTAAGTTGACCGTACACAGCAGAGAAAACGTGGTCGTCAGGTGCATGACGCACGCAAGAACCCGACCCCAAAAGAAAATAAGGACAAACGGAATCCAATGCGACAAAACGAATACGATAAACCGAAAACGACGAAAGAGACATACAACTGGTAATCGCAATACAAAATCAACGATGCCAATCCCATACAAAAACACTATAACCTCAAGATGCCTAATCGTCAATCGGGTTAACGAAATCAATGCCAGCTAGCAATCCAGAATAACACCAAGCAACAAGGTCATACAATACGATGAAATTAATACTTAAAAAAGTCTAGCAACTCGAGACCGTAGTAACGTCGGAGCGAAAATATCCAAACAAGGAAACCCTCATTGTATATACTCCATAGGTCTCGAATTGTATAATTAAATATTAACACCGATCTATGTTAGGAAAGAAGTACAACCGGCCTACATCTCACAAGAATCATTATTTAGGCCAAGAATCGGGTCATGTTAATAACTATCTCATCACTCATCCAATCATCAAGACAATCTCATATCACTGGTTCCTCAGACTCAGCCCCGGTGACTACACAAACTTAACCAAGGGCGGCGAGCTCTGAATACATCCACAATCATAATATCTCTCAGCTCCTCAGACGCGGGTGCGTACCACCCCGGTGACGTACAACTAAACTTCACCGGCGCGAGGCCTGGAATATACATCAACAATGCACTATCACAACTCCCTCGACCACCCCGGTGACCTACACACTTCAACCAGCCGCGACTCCGGAATAATCATCAACAAATCAGCCATATCACTAAACTCCCTCAGAGACACCCCGGTGACTACCCAAACTTCACCAGCGCGAAGCCCGGAATGATACATCAACAATGCCCAACCATCACATGGACGCAGACTTCTCATGCCCAAGTTCTCAGTAATTCAGTCACATACACCCGAAGATCTAGATGCCCTAATGTGCATACACGGTACACTAATTACGTCATGTACTTCGTCATGAATCTGCAACATGGAATAAAAATGCAGTTTACCTAAGTGTAATGTCATAAACAGTGTGAACAGGAATTCGGTGATCACATGCATAGATAACATACCGAAGTTAAACTACTAATTAACAGTAAAGATGACGACTACCATTTAACAAATATTTTGCAGCACAGAAAATCACATCTCCAGTGTATTAATTCAAGAATATTTCTTTAATATCATCTCATTAATCAAAATCTAAATAATTCTTTTATCAAAACAAATTCTTTGTAAATATTAATAAAATTCTCTAAATAAATCCATTAATAAATTATCTTTTAAGCTTATTATAATTATCCATCAAAAATGATTCTTTGGCGGAACTAATTCTTTTAATTCCTTATAATTATTCTGAAATGTCATTTATCACATATCCATTATGTCAAATCAATATTGTTCACGGCAACAACCCAGCGCAGATAAATCCGGACACAATTAAACTATGCAAATAATTCATCAAAAAATGTAAATAATCAAACTATCGAACAGGAGAGCGGAATCTTGCCACATAATGATCTACGAATAAATTAAACCGGCCAACGAAAACTAAACAAGGGATCGGGATCTTGCTCGGGGTTTGTCGAACGACTCAACGTCGACATAGGCATGTCGGAATCTGGACCGGAGAGGCGGCGGTTTTGGGCTGAGGGCGAAATGCGGCTGGCTGCTGGTGAGGCACGGGCGAGTCAGGGGACAAAATGATAGAGTGGCGAATGGAGTTGGGGTTCAGGGGAGGAAGTCGCGACTGGACGTTGCAGCAGAGTCTGGCTTGCTTGCGCGTGGTTCTCAGGGTGGCGGCGCTAACTCGAGGCGTCGGGGAGGAGGCAAGGGGATGAATGATGATGGCCGGGCGAGAGCTCGTTGGGGGCGGCGGACAGGGAGGCTGGTCGGAGGAGAACAGGCGGGTGCTGCTGGAGGGCCCGGAGAGGCTGGGTTGCGGTTGTGGCTGCTGGTACGTTGGCGGGCGCGGCGAAGCAGGGCGGCGGAGAAGGTTGGTGGATGGAAGATGGAAGGGTGGCGGATGTTGGAGGTGGCGCTGGCTTTGGCGTGTGGGTGCGCGGATCCACGCGGCGCTCTAAGGCGTCGAACGAGGGGGTTTTTGGGGTTCGGTAGGTCTGTGGCGAGGGCGGCGGTTTCGTGTTGCTGGGTGTGAGGTGTCGCGGGGTTGAGAGAGAGGGAGAAAGAAGGAGGGGCGTGGATGATGAAGCAGTAGAGGGAAAACGAAAAACAATATATTATAATTGTAATTAGGGTTAGGGTGTTTAGGTTAAAATAATTTAACATAAATACTTGGAGACGAAATTAACTAATACCGATATAATTACTACAAGTTAAAAACGTACAGTTGAGCACTAATACAATATTGATACGAAATAGTTTGAAAAATACCTCGAATTGTATACATTAAACAAGAATAAGTTATAAAAAATATATTTACTTACATTGTAAGAATCAGATAATTATGGGATAATTATCTATACAAAAACGCTACAAGTATACTAATACGATAGATTCAATATGTAACAATAGAAAATTAATCCAATAAATTATATACAAAAAATACGTGATTAATTAATACAAACGTATTATCGAAATAATACTAATAAGCTGATTAAAAATACACATATTATTCTACAAATAATAACGTAATAGTAGCCGGTGTAACGGTAAGCAATTTAATTCTAGAAATTTTAACTTGCACAAAACTAAATTATAAATAAAAAATCCTTTAAATAAATATATTAATAAAAATTTAAATCATAGAAAATTATAGAAAACGCGAGACAAAATACAATACTCTTTTTAAAAAATAAAATTAAGTATTTTAAAATACCGAAAAAGTCATTTAACGTAGTATCAAAATTCACTCGGTATGGTCTTAACAAAGCTCTCAGTAGGACGCTCCAGTTACCGAGCAAGGAAGCAAGATACACCGTCGTATGCAAACTAAATAGTTTGCAGCTCAAAAGCGATGTACACGGGACTGTGTGTTTAGAGCAAATTTTGCAGCTGCAAAATGATTTACATGGGACTGTTGAGTCCCTGTGTAATCATCTAGGACCAAAAGTCAAAAATGCACGGGATACAGTGAAAGTCCTCACCGTCCGTTGAACAATCTTAAAGCCAAGCAATAAATAAATTAAGCTTGGAGGCATTTATCCGACTCCCTCATTTTAAAACTCATCGGGCAACATATCTTCGATTTACATAATTATTTGTTAACATAAAATAATCCATCGAACACGAGTCATCATAGATTCTAGAGCAACGTGCATGCTATCAATTTGTCTACGCCATGTTCTTATGATATCTTTGCAGAGTCATCTAATGTGCTCTGTCTTCCTATTCAATATTGATT
>NC_033798.1:131021016-131039939 GCF_001876935.1 Asparagus officinalis | reverse complement strand
CAGCAGCTGTAGTAATGCAAGATCAAGCTCTCGCTGCACTCGTTCTCAAGCGGCTCCTCTATGGACAGTTGAAGAAACACTGGTCCTGTTGAACGAGATTGCTGCTCTCGACGACGAATGGTTCACTGCCCTCTCTTCCTACCAGAGATGGAAGATGATCTCTGACAACTGTGTTTCCATGAAAGTCAACAGGTCTTCCAGCCAGTGCAAGAAAAGATGGGAATCCCTCCTCTCTGATTACAAGAAGATCACGATCTGGGAGGCCTCAATCTCTGCCTCTGCCTATGGACCCTATTGGTCTCTCAAACCCGGCAGGAGAAGGCAGCTTCGCCTTCCTTACTCCTTTGACCAGCAAGTGTTTTGCTCTGTGGATGCTGTCATCAAGGCACAAGAGGCTAGAATTGCTTCTTCAGCAACCGACACTGACTCAGAAGACCTTATAGGTTTGCACGAGGAGGATAAGAGCAGTGGTGGCTCCCAAGGCATGGTTGAGGCTGAGGCTAGTGATCCAGATTATATTATCAGTATGCCTGAGGCTAAGTGTCAAGCAAAAGAGGTTATCAGTAGGCTAGAGGCTGAGATGGCTGAAGCCGATGCCGATTTAGGTAGCTCAACTGAGTTGCTAGTCTCCTACAATTTGAATAATTATTTCCTTGCAAAATTTATTGCCACTTTAGTCATATCAATTGTTTCAATTCAATACGCCGTGTCTAAGTATTCCAAAGGGATATAATGGATAAATAGTCAAAGGTTAGCAGTTTGTTAGTCAAGTTAGTTACATAAATAGTCAAAGGTGTAGCAGTTTGTTAGTCAAGTTAGTTATAACTTCGAAGTGCTTCATAGGCAATGCTTCTTGCCAAATTGACTTTATAGGTTCTTAGGAAGTGACATGGATGCACTAATCATAGCACCTGGTTCAGCCGTCTCTTATTTAGTAACAAATGACGTCAATATGTTTATTTCTCTTAATGGTGGATATATGTTCCTTCAACACATACATTTGAAGTTGTAACATCAATCTTTCAACTTGCCCTCTGGTAACAAATGAGACTGAGGGGAGAAGAGTAGAAGCAAGTATTTGGATGCACATATGATAAACCACAAATAAAGCTCATCATGCTATTATGTCACAGATTCCGCTACTTTCAGCGTGCAACTGTTTATGCATCGTCTTTCAAAATGATTCTGAAGCTAGTCACTGTAATTTAATCTTGTATGCAGTGTAGAATCCTTGTATTCAGAGTTTGAAACTGATAGTATAAAACTATAACCCTCAATCTACATCACAAATTCACAACTTCAGAGCTAGGGTGTAATGGTTAGGGACTAGGGACTTTAACATGTATCAGAGCAACTCAGGTTCGAATCTTGTTGGCCATAAATTTAATGTAGATTAAAAAAAAGATTGTTACTGCAACGTGAACCCATGTTTTAGCCCATTAAAAAGATGCTCAACCTACGAGGGCATGTTAGAATATAAAACTATGACCCTCAATCCTCATCACAGCTTCGGAGTTTTTGTGTAATGGTTAAGACTTCAACATAAACTAATCAAAATTATAGGTTCATTAACTTCTATTTTCTGGGACTTATAGAGTGATCTTTCTGCATGATAGGAAACAAATAGATCTCTTGATAGGCTCATCTCTTTTTTCCCCTGTTATTTCTTCAAATTTCTCTTGAAAAATGCGTGTGGAAGAATGCAAGTAACTTACTATATGATTGTCCGTACGTGAATAAAAAAGAATTAGTTTTCAAGATTGTGTAAGCCTTTCTTATTTCAATCTTCTGACTGGTTCAAATATGATTTGTATCTAGCGAATTAGAGATGCAATTGTTTTAAGTGGACAATTGTTTAATTCTCATCTCTCACAATGATTGAATCATACTGTAATTTAAAATCCTGTACAATATTTTTAAAAACTAACCAACATAGAGGTTTATTAATTTCTGTTATCTGAGGCTTATAGTAAATTAGTAATACATATAAATGTTTTTTGTTGTCCATGGCTATTAGAGATGTAATCTTTCTCATAAACGGAAACAAATAAATCTCTCGCACGACTTCTCTTTCTTTCTAGTTTCTTTCTCCTAACTGGTCCAAATATGACTTCTCAATGCTCACCCTTGTTCTACTGTCTTTTTTGTTCTTAACTTTTAGGTCCAGAGAAAACAGGGACTGATACTACTAAAAATACAAATAAGGAACATGAGATAACTAATAAGCTGAAAGAAAATGCAAAGGAGATACACGCCATATTGAGAGGTGAGCTACCAGATAATGTCAACCGAGGTTGTGGACTGGTGGAATTGACGAAACGAAATGCTGCTGAGACTGAGTTCACAAGACGACAAGCTGACGAGCTTATCAAAGCATTTGGGGTGCTTGCTAGAACTCTCAATCAGTTCAAGGAGCTAATCAAGGATGGTGAATGCAAAGAAATCAGTCTCATGAGCCCAATGGCCTTGTGAGAGCAGTTCTTCTATAAATAGCCTATTTGTTAATTGGACTAAGTACAGTCTGCAAGGAGAATTTCTTGGTTAGAATATGAGCTCAAAAGCGCCTAATTCTCAGCATTTTCATGTGGGAGCTTGAATTTAGAGGTTGCCTTAAAAGTTCATTTTGGTGGCATAGTTTTACTAAATGGCAAGTTCTCCAAAGTAAGACAGCTAATCATTTTAATGTTGTTGCAGTTCTAACTTCTGGAAATGAGAGGTTCAATTTAAAAGAATCTGGTCTTGTTTGTCTTGCATTTCAATAGAAGTCTCTCGATGCTACTTTTGAAAGCTTACCTGGATGTATCTTCTTGTGCTTGGATGTTTTTGGCAACTTTGATTTTGAAACTTCAATATGTTTGTAGGTTGTGTTTAGGGTCAATTATGGATAGACATCAGAATTGCTGCCTTAATCAAAGGTTTGTTAGAATATGACAAACATCTTTCTGGGTGTTTAATCCTTGGTTAAAGGTGCAGATTCTGTTTTGATATTCCTTGTAGAGTAAACGAAGTTATAGCTTGAAGCCTCTAACCTGATATTATGAATGATTTGACAATGGCCTTCTAGAAATAAGAAGTTTTGAACATACTGAATAATTGCTTGATAACTGCAGGATATGGTATCTGAATCAACATTGGCGTTACAGACAAAGAACTTATTAAAGGATTATCTGTCATGATACTGTATATCTGGCACACTGTTCATGGACGTTAGCGAATAATTTTTCTTGTGTCCTCTGGGAGGTTATTTCCACTAGGTTCATATTTTTTTTGATGACTTAAATCTCATGTAACGGTATTTCTTTTCCCTTTCAAATCCAGCAAATAGATTAGAACGTAACTCCAACAACATTAGGATTCTCTTGTATCTAGGGCATGCATAATGCTCAATGTTGTTACTTAGATTGGCCGAAATGATATGTTTTCTGTAGCTGTGCTTGGTGGAAACAACCTCTAGTAAAAATGCAAGGAAAGGCAGTGTATGATAGACCAAAAATGGTCCTACCCTTCCTCAACCCTGCACATTATTGGAGCTTCTTGCTCCGGACTGCCCTCAACCCTGATTCAATGCATGTGCACACATACAAACACTCGTCACATACACAGACACGGTGTCAGGAGAACTTGAAGACATTGTGGTAGGACTTCAACTAATTTCTTATTTTCTATTGTCAGAATGGAAATCCATTGATTGTGGACACACAGTAGACGTTGATGCCTGAAGGTTCCTACTGTTGACCTTTCCGTTAAAAGATTGTCTATTTTGTTCTGGATGAAGTTTATGTGTGACAGTCCGTCCATGAATGCGGGAAATTTTCAACGTTGAGCAGCAAACATCTTCTTCGCAGATGGCTAGAGGTGTGTGCTCTTAAGTTTCTGCCCTAAGAACCTTCTTATTCTTCAGATGGTGCATTTTCAATTGATCTGTCTCTTTGATAGTTAATCTCTCTACTTAGAGAATTGTAGTCTAGAATTTATGAAAGAGTTCATGCAACTAAGGGTGCATGGTTATTTACAGTGTCATGTGATGCCAGAATCAAAGTGTTCAGTCAATGACTAATACTATATGTGCATGCATGTGCAGTTGTGTTTGTATCATGTGTGTGCTATTCTGTGTCCTAGTAATTTATGATGTGTGTATGTGTGTGCTTTAAGCATGTGCAAAATATTAAGGGTAGCAGAAACAAGAATTTTACAATGGACTTGGGCTCCTGTAGATGTACATCAAGAGATAAGACAGAATTGAGTGCACTCATAGGAGGTTAGAAGTTTCTCCTATTGATGATAGAATGAGGGAGAACCAATTTTGATGGCTTGTTTGTGTGCAATGGAGGCCACAAAATGCACCAGTTAGAAGAAGTGATGATGAGATTATAATTAATGGACCAAGGAGGACTAAAAGTAGGCCTAAGAGAACTTGGTTAGAAGCAATTAAGAAGGGTATGATGGTGGTCAACTTAATGAAGGTGATAATCCTAAACAGAAGTAAATCAAAGATTGGATATGTAGCCGGCCCCAAACATTTGGGATAAAGGTTTTGTTAATTGTTGTGTATGTATGTATTTTGGTGGAATAAAACCCAAGACCCATAGATATCTCATGTATGATGGATACTTAAAAGTTATAAGAACCATGAATCACGTGAACAGCTATAATCCCCGCTATCAATGCCTTATTACGAAACTAGGTAAATTATAAAATGCACTGCATTTACAAACCAGATAGAACTGCCTGTCAATTATACGTTCAGTTTTTTACTTCTTAGTTTCAGATACTTCTCTGTTTCAATTTTCGTTTGTCTAGGATATGTTGTAAATTTCATGATAAGTCAACGAGAGTATCTGGCACTTCAGTATGCGTACACCATCTCCTTTATGTCTACTTTATCAGGATATCCTTACAATGTACCTGGCATTTTAATGTTTACAAAAGTAGCCCTCTTTGTAGCATGTGCTCTTTTAGGTATTATTTGCAGATTTCGACATGAAAGAGGACACATGCTTTTCTTCTTTTAGATGCCATCCTCATGCAGGACTTGGATTTTTACAGAATCCTGCAAACTTTCTTCTTTTCTTCATGCTATGTTTATCCTCCTAGGCAGATGATTCATCATAATTCCGAAATATCTTGGAACATGATTCATTCCAAGGCTCGTTTTACAGCACTTCTCATCTCATACGACATGTATCATTACTCTCCTGCTAGTACCATTCTAATACCTTACTAACTTGCCTCAATGATTTCACTATGAATACTATCATAACTGCACGTCTGGGCAATGGGAGTGGGTGTGGGCCCCATTTTGCCCCTGAATTCTGCCACCAACTTTTTCCATCGAATGGCTCAGAACAGCCCATCACATGCTGGCGGTTTCTGAAGGCTTAAGTTATGATGGGGAAACATTTTTCTCTTTCATCTATGTTTTATCTTGTTTTTGAAAGCAGATTGATGTCATGTTTTTTGGAAGAAAAAACCTGTTGTGATTTTGCATATTTATGATCATGAAAGTAGGTAATTACTGATGAGATGCCTGGCGAGAATATAGTGTTCCTCCCACCAATGACTATATGCCAAAGTGATTGATTCATCCTCAAGCCGAAAAAATATAGATTTCATCTCATATTCGCTGCATTCAAATTGTAGGTGTTTTCAGCGGAGGTGCATAGTTCATGCAACAGACTTGGCTCAACGGTAGTTGTAATCTATCAAGTTCTTCTTTGTTTGACCAAATAACAATAGCTTAAGTTTGAACCATAATGGTGCTGATGCTCTTATACACGAATGTTATCAACTGCGGAAGTATTGGAATTCCATAGAAGATGCTTCCGATACTCTCCAAGAGCCCATATTGGGAATATATTCCTATACGATGCATAGTTCAACACCCCATTCTTGCCAAGGCTTCCCAGCATTTCCTGCCACAGATGGTCAATAAATTAGCAGATCACAGTTGAAAATTTTATTGGCCTCTAAAATTTGTTGTCAGGCAGTTTCTTGGCCTAGAAATTTGTTCAACTTTAATAGATCTTTTGTCTCCTAATATTTCCGGACCTCAAACAAATACGGTCAGGTTCCATCACTGTGTTTTCGTCTTAGTTTTCTTGTGGAATGTTGGCACTAAATATTCAAAAGAGCTTATATTTTCCAATCCAGGGCAGAGTCACTTAAGTTGTGCATTTCGTGCTCTGGTATGGTTTATTTAATAATATACTATTATAAGTTTGCCTTTCTTTAAATTTCTCTTTTGCTAGAACAAGAGCTCCGTGACCTTCAGTTGGGAGGATTAAGATAGAAGGAAATAGGAATCATATGTTAATTTCACAAGTATGTGCATTCAAATCATCATTTGGTCCAAGTTAGAAACATTAACTTGCCTAGGATTTAGGGTGAGTTATGAAGTACTGAAATGGTTGAGAAATCAGAATTATATGGTGAAGCTGTACCTTTTATACAGTCAATCTCCTAAAAATGATAGTTAAACTTATCTTAAAGATAGTTAATAGGAAATATTATCTAGTTAATAGGAAATATTATCTTCTTCCTGTGACGGTATACTGCATCTCATCCTTTGTTTTCCTTCGGATAGAGCTTTCCGCTTGCTGTTTACCAAAATTAGAAACATAATGGATGACACCCTAGCTAAGACACTGAAAGTATGAAATACTGAAGATGTGCGTATATGGTTTAACAGATGGTATCATGATCGTAGGAGATTTGGGTTCATGTGCTTCATTTATGGCATTTGTTTCTATGAATATAAGCTGTGCATAGGTACATGGAGGATAAGGAACAGGAAATTAATCAGTGTACTAAACTACTACTGGTGAAATTGCACTGTAGTCAGTTTACCTGTTGAGGGAAATCCCCGTTTTCTTGTTGCGTATTTATGAGGAATTTTGCTGCACGATGCAAAGGTGCAGGATCTCTGGCAACCTATTTTTCAATTTCGGTCATGAAAAAGCATTAGAATCTTCAAATAGCATTTCTTTGCACACGTGTTCCCGTAAAAATGAAATATTTATATGAGGGACTTAAGTTTTGGAGAACTGTGCTTTACTACAAAGATGTGTTCTCTTAACATTCACAACATGAATTTGTCTGCACGCATGGGAGATATTAACAAGATATATTAACAACCATGTGGGTTCTTTCTGTGCAATATTTGGGTATATCCTCTTGCTGTATACTGATGGTGAATAATATTTCTCTGTTTTCCCTGTGTTCATTCATATGTAATTCTTACATTATTTCATATTTTTACTTTGTTTTCATGTTGTTATTCCATGCTATTGGTTGCTGCGGTATATTGTTGGGACATGTCATCTTCTCTTTCTCTTTATCCTACATGTGGAAAACTGATACTGATATGTACCATAGTGACATGAACTGCTATATTTATTGTGGAAATTCAAATTAGGCAATTACCCAAAACTCATCTTTATCTCTTTGAATTTTCTGTTTTATCAAGAAATTTTGCATTGGTAACATTGTCCATCACCTCCAAGATTCCAGTCCTCATTGCAAATTATGTCAGGTAAACATGCCATGTGAACACGCTCTCCTACAACCACAATGCTGTTAATAATGGGGATAACTATCGAGTTAGTGTAACTTATTTTAATGATAGTTGAGATTTTCTAGTCTACTGTCTTCATCACGGACGAAAATCATGTGTACAAAGTAAAATTGAAAAGAAATTGCAATTTTGTCGTCGGTCAATGCATCATAAAGAATACAGAACTATAGAATTTTGATGCTACATTGAAAAGCTCTATTATTGTGAACCTTGAATAACCAAGACAGAACCGAAATGATAACATTTCATGTGTCGGGGTCAAGTTTGCTGGGGAAGCCATGTCCATCTGAAGCCAGATGCAAGTTGTCATCTTAACCACTGGTCCGCCATCAGCATCATCTGAATCTTTTCTCATCAACACTGATTTCTGCTAAGAAGCAACACTGATTTCTGCTAAGAAGCACAAATCAATTTTTTGAAGGAGTTCAAACTGATATAAACCCCTTATCGTTTCATCAGTGTTGTAAGAAGGTACTGCCTAGCTTGCCTAGGCTTAGGCGGTACCTAGGCTGCCACCTAGGTCTTGGGAGCACCTAGGTTGCGTGGACCGTTTACACAGACAACACCGTTAGGTCTTGGTCGTCAATTTTACATGGACAGCACCATTAGGTCTTGGTCTTCAATTTCTCTGCTGCAACCTCTATGTCGTCTGACCTCCTCCACTAACTATGAACACCTCCTCCACCTCCCCCGACTTTCGTAAACACTCCTCCGCCACCACTTAAACAAAGAAGGAAATCTACCAATGCAACTAGGCGCTAGGTGCCAGTCCAAAGCCTAGCACTGTCTAGTACTTTCTATAATATTGGCATTTATTAACAATTATTTTAATTAAAAAATTATAGAGAAACTGCCTAGGCCCTGCTAGGCTCCTATCTAGGTGCCGTGTCTAGCGCCAAAGCCGCCTAGCGCTTTCCATAACCTTGGGCTTCATGCCAAATTCCTCATTGAGGTGAGTGTGGCCAAGAAAGAATCAAGACAAAGAACCTTGAGAGCCTGTTTATATGTAGTGGCGGAGTAAAGTAAAATTTCAGATTGGTTTCAACTAAGTTGCTTGTTCCCGTTGTGTCAAGTGGAAGTTTCGTACATGCTGAAATTTTCTAAGGAAAGTTAGTTTGCAGAAAGAACCTGGAGGGTTGGATGGTTAGAGCTTGGCCTGACTGAATGTTTTCTTTGGTTAGGGTTAGGATTACACTAAGATGATTACGATGCTCATTTGCTCTCTTGTACACTTAAGGTATAGCAGTACCAAGTATTGGCATGGACGGTTGGGTTCTTTGTTGCACAGCTTATAGTTTTAGGAGCTGACTTTCTAGGACGAAGTTCATGATGCCAACGTCTTAGCTTCGATATATTTTTGAATTTTTTTTTACTTTGTGGTCTATATATATAGTCAATCAATTACTATGAAAAATTTTCTTAACAAAATGTTTAAATTGTTAATTTATGGATTACTCAAATATCCTCAAGTCGACTAGCCAGATAAATACTGGATTATAGAAAGGAAGTTCACTTCTTCCTTTTTACCTGCAGGAGATCCCTGGAACAATGATAAATCATTTGTCGAAGGGCTGCAATCTTACAGATGACTAGTCCTCTAGTAAGTTGGAGATATATCTCAAACTTTTGACTCGTATTGTTTACGTTTAAGGACAGCACTGGCTTGCAGTTGCAAAACTTTGGAAGTGTATTAACAATAGCAGAATTTGAGATAACAGGAGATCCATAGATAGATAGGTTGTTATGGGAATTTTTCTACCATTATCTACGTCACTAAGTCCATCTTTATACCATAAAACTTGTTTCTCTGAAAGTGTGCAGAACCATATGTTGCATTATATATGAGAGTTTTACGGAAGAATGTATGCCGCTGTCTGGAACTAACCTGGCCAGATTTCACAAGAGCTAGCATTGCCCATGCAGTATTTACGAGATGCGAGCAGTTACCATCTAGATTTGTATACACCTGTTTCAGAAGATGATTAGTGAAATTTGTGTCTTAAGCATTAATGGAAGAGACGTGTGTGCAAGTAAAATTCTGCTATGCTACTTCAAAGGCTCCTCCTATGATGCAGTTTTCTGCAATCAACTTGGAATTGAAGCTTTTTATATCTTTGAATGCCCAATTACGCTTAATATTGGGAAATTGGAGAGCCGAGAAAGATATGACCGAAGCTAGAGGGCAGGGCATTTAGGTCATTTTGTTATGAAGCTGACAGTTAAATCAGCCTCTTGTGAGCATGCAGTCTGGCAGTAGCAGCAGTATGACCCACCCACCTTTATAGCTCCTAAAGTTCCGACTATCTGTTATTTCACTGATGAAACAGAATCATGTTTGAAAATGGTCTACAAAATGAAATTGGAGGAGGAAGGGGTATGATCACAAATAAAGGATTAGATATCGTTTAAATTAATTATACGTGGGGGGTTGGCGATGGAACCTATCTATCTTTAATTACGTGTCGTGGAGCCGATGCCTACAAACAGGCTGGCTAGCTTCGGAGATTCTAGTTGTATTAAGGGTTTTTTTTTTATTATCATACTGATCAAATTGTGTCGTTTTAGACTCGGCACTAGTCAGATTATTCTCTTTTTTTTTCTTCAAATTAAGAAGCTTTGTCTCTCAAATTTCTCTTTTCCATAATATCGCATCTAGAGGAGATACGTAAAAGCCAACAAACAAACGTATCTGTTTTATTTAGTTGTAGTTGGCATTTCAAGTATTTACCTTGTTTTTTGATGAAAGATAGCTCTCCCCCCAACCACCGGATGCTAATTGCTTTGACAATAAAAAGTGGCAAGCTCTACGGATGCTGGAACTCGTGTCGTAGGTCTTCCCACTCGCTACAAGACCCTCCACTCCGAACCATGTGCCGTAAGTGTAGCATATTCCCCATGAACCATACCTGAGCAAATTTCAAGTTATGTTATGCGAAAACCAGTTTTTTTTTTTTATTTATTTATAAAAGACGCGTGACATCCAACTGAGCTGTATATATGGAGATGAGTCGTCTCTTAATTATTCCTACTCGTGCCTCTAAATTTCACTCAGGAAAAGACGCTCTGACTATTGTGATATATCTCATGCAAATGTAAGCTATATGTATAGTCAGAAAGACAGTCTATCTGCGTTTATTAAATATAATATCAATAGATCTAAGAAGCTGACCATGAACCATCGTCCTCTTGTTTATTTTCTATAAATTTCATTCCTCTTTGTATGCAACTTTCTACTTCTTCTGTTCGATATCCAGGGTAGATTTCCTTAAATAATGCCAATGCCTGTATGGCTGACGAAGTGCACTCGACATACCTGAAAAAGAAAATGCATGAGCTTTAACGAGTGTCTGAGATAATTATCTGCAAATGAAATCATCTTTGGTGCAAGATCTTACTGATACTCAAGAACAATGTCTGCAAAGAACTCCGAAGCATTGAAAAACTGGAAGGAAAAAAAAAACATATTCAGATGAATGAGTGGCCGGTACTTGAAGAAAATCTCCATGACTAGTAATACTTACTTGAAAATGTATCGAGGAACTATGCTACTGGTAAATATCATTTTGTCTAAGCTATTTATGGTACGGGAAACAAGAACATGCTGGGTGTAGTTCTGCTTTTCTCCAGTTATCCAACCAAAGCCTTTCATTTGTTCTTAGATTTTTTTTTCTTCTATGAAATAGTTTTTTTTTCCAATTCGGATCTAGTCAGGCTCATCTGTCGAATTATTATCAGCGAGTATGCTGGGCATGTAATATGCACCTAACTTATCTTTCCTGATTGCAACTCCTTAGCCTCTAGCCATTTGTGTGTAGTGTATCCGTTTTCAGATCGAAACACAGATTTGTGTTCATATTTTTTTCAAATTACAGGGTATTGATCAGCATCAGACCATATTATTTATATCCGTTTATACACCTGACTAAGACGAGGCTAATACACCCCTGACTAAGAAGAGGCTAAACCCACTATTATATCCTATTGAGTCAATCCTGGTCATAGGTGATGAGTGGGCACCAAAAAAGGGTGTGGGATTTTTAAAAAAAGCCCTATGTAAATGTAAAGGTCTCTAGAAAAATTTGTATGCACATCATCTGACATGAGAGCCTTCAGGAATATGACATGCAGACACGGACACATGGTTGAAATTTATGTGAAATATGTCCATGAAAATGCTGTTTATGTATTCAAATGCAAGCACCAGTCAGTTCATATATATTCTCACGCAAACAGTTTATCCTTTCCTTAGTATGAATCAGACGGGTGATTCAGACTCACCATTCTTCATGAGAAAATTCAAGGCTTTCATTATCTCTAAGCAATACGTCCTTTAGGATTTATAGTTTCATGCAATCTGTTTTGTCAATTGTCCATGGAATTTGTTTTAGCAAAATGACAACTAACCTTGTGCTTCAATATAGTCAGATAGCCTCAGTGGGTTGTTGACATAACATATGTTTTTATCGTCTTTTTTAGCCACCCAACATTTTATTCAAAATCGATTGATGTTCATATGCATCCAAGTTTGCTCCAGATGTCAAGAGGCAAATAGCCAAGTACGTCAAGCTAAGTATTTTCACAAATTCTGCCTACCTTTTTTAATATTCACCTAGAAATATTCAAGCATCCATTATTCTACAGAAAGCAAATCTCTCTAAATAATCATCAATGCTAAGGCAATCACACACAGGAATGCATGCTATGTGTTATCTTATAGTTATGTGGGTGAGCTTTTTAAGTTTTAACTATTCCGTGAAAGAGTTTTTATTTACAGTATATGAATAGAATGAAAGATGTTAAATTCTAGATCTTTTGCATGCAGTTACCTCTATCCACTGATATGTACGTGTTAACTCCCATGTAGAGAATCCCCCGTTCCTATTCTGCATTCAAGAACCAATGAGCTATAGAAGGGAAGAACTTCTCCAACACTTAAAACCAATGGACAAGATATTTGCGTGCGGATGCGTATGAGATAAATGGTTATCATATGTCATAAGTCGTATGAGAGGATTCTCTCATAGCTGAATCTCAGGCAATTGTGGTTACGAGGGTTCTTCTCATATGAGTGAATCCTCTCATCTGACAAGGATTCTCAATATTCTCAATGCACACACACATATTCACACATACGTTTGGTTGAGATTTAGTCACATCATTATGTATGAGAGAATCCTCTCATATGACAAGGACACCTCATATTCTCTATGCACGCACGCGCACATGACACACATACACACATATATACATGCAGTGGCGGATCCAGAAATTTTTTCTTGAGGGGCAAAAAAAAGTATCTTTTTACTGAAAGATAAAAATATAATATTATAAAAGATAGTACCTGATGGGAACGCACTCGGTGTATTTACTAGGTTTCTAATGTTGTAGTTTTGGATTTTTTGTGTTTGAGCCCATATGGCTTATATTGTTGGGAATTTAAATGAGCTTTTACTTTACAATGGGTAATTCAGTTCGGTATTAATTAGTGTTTAAGATAGGTTGGGGTCCTTTTTTTAAATTTTTTTTTTGGGGGGGGGATGTAGGGCAATATTGTAAACATTACATGAGCTTGCAGGTGAATTTTTAATTGTGAGGGGTGCAACTTCACCCTACTCATGTATCTATGTCCACCCCTGTGTACATCAGTACATGCACACACTTCCGTATATATATGCACGCACGCACGTACACACCCTCCAACTACACTCCGCTCGCATGCACACACGCGCACATATGCACATGAATGGAAATCTTGTTGCTCATTATTTACTTTTTGAATGTGATGAAGGTTAAACTTTCAGTACTAAGATTTTTTCTTGTTTCTCAAACATGAGCTTGATACCGTACTAACCTATGTTTAAGTCTTTATGGTAAAAACTTTGGTTTGATATTGCCTTTATGTCACATCAGCGCATGGAGAATATTCTGTTGCGCGCAGCGGAAATTTCGGCAGCACTTCGGCAGCACAACAAGAGAGTCAGGTCGCAATAAGAATTCTTGTTTCTCAAAGGGAACAAGAATCTGAAGCCTATATCCTATCAAAGTAGGATATTAGCTCTTCCTCTCGTCAGCTCTAGGACTGCGCGTCGAGGGACCCTAAAAGCTATTACAAATCACACAAAAGCAGTACAACCAATTTTAACGTGGTTCGGCAAATTGCCTACGTCCACGGGGCAAGGAGGGGGGAGATCTACTAATAGAGGGAGAGAATACAACTAGGGTTTACAATCACTCACAAACTAAACCCTCAAATAAACTCTCTCAAATCCCTCACAAACTCTCTCTACGAAAACACAAAATCTTTGCCTGAAAAAACCAAATCTCCTGCGCCGCCTCTGTTCCACAGCCGCACAAAAGCACGCCTCCAAATTGTTTTTCCCAGCCGCAAAGTAGAAAAGAAACAAATCCCTGCCTTACTCCTTCTGCACAAGCCGAAAAATAATTCTCCTTGCACACTCAAAACCCTAGGAACACTGTTCCTTTATATAGCCTTGTGATTATTCGGGTGGGCCGGCTCTTCACGCGTGATCCGGATCTTCACGCGGAAGTCCTCACTTGCCTTCGTGATTATTCGGGTGGGCCGGCTCTTCACGCGTGATCCGGATCTTCACGCGGAAGTCCTCACTTGCCTTCACGTGGGTGGACCCCACAACGTGTTCACAGCGTGATCCGGATCTTCACGCGGAAGTCCTCACTTGCCTTCACGTGGGTGGACCCCACAACGTGTTCACATATTCATGTTTCTATATTTAGAAAGTTAACTCCTTTTATCCTTTATTCTTGCGATCCTTTTGAACAGAAGACCATTAGTTTAAAGAAAAGAAGTTCAACAGTAACATTTACCAAGTAGTCATAAGAAATCCAGTGATTTCGTTGCTCTGGTCTGTCTTGAGATCTATTCTTTCAGAGGAGTTGTGCAAACGTAGGGCGTTTGTATCTTGTAATCCATATAGCTGTGTTCCATAATTGTCTAGAACTATATGATAATGTAGATGAAAATGGGAATCTGTTTCCTCACAAGGATCTCAATCTTCGGTAACATTTACCATTGTTCTTTTAAGATCGATAAAGGTTACCAGAGCCACAGTGGTGATGGATTAATTGCTATCTTACAGATAAGTGAAGGGAATATTGACACGGATTTAGTGTTGTGAATTGTGATATATAATAGAATCTTAATCAATTTTTTGTTACCATTTTAATATTCTTTTGACTTACCTGCAGAGAAAGAATAATGTTTAGGGCATTGTTTAATTGCTCGGTCGCCATTGGCTGTCCCACTATATTCGGTGAAATCCTTGATAATAGCAGTGCAGCCTATAAAAAGACGTGACGAGAAAAACGAAATGTTCAGTATCTTTGTGGAAAGGTTGAACTAATAGGTTTAAGTATCATATTATATTCCACCTTGAATGAAGAGAACAACTTTTTATTTGCTTCTTATTGCTGTAGTACTTACAGCATCTGATCAGATAATTAAGAGTGGCTAGTTATACTACCTTAAGAGCCTCAGCTGTGCAGTCAGATACTGGCCATCCATGATCTGGAATTGTGAAAGCCCACCCCCCTTTGGAGATGTGACGGTGCCGACGCCTGAAGTCGCCAGAAGGGTTCTCCAGAATCTGCAGATGAAAGCAATATCGTTAGTTAAGATCGTATTTTGCCTAGAATGAGAAGAATTAAACTTAATTAACTTGGGACCTGTGAGAGTTTTATGAATTCATGTGCTTTCATTAGAGTAGTCCCATATTCCTCTACAAGCATGCTCGACAAAATTGCTTGGACCGCAAGTACGGCATCCCATAGCTGACTTCCACAACCCTGCCAAAACAAGACAAGTAGGAGGGGCTTGTACGTTGATATTTTAGGAAACATTAATTAGGAGAGACGTGACGTGAGCGATGGAATTCTTAATTTGGTTTACTTTGAGGCTACGTACATCTTGACCATTCTTGATCGAAGATGTGGGATCACATTAATTAGCAACAAAATGACAGTTTCATGAACTCTGTCGAAACCTGTGTACTTTTAACTGGCTGTCGTCTATGGCAAAGAATTTGTGAAAAGGATACTGTTGGCATCAGCATCTTCTATTTTTCATAATGTGACTAATCCAGGTTAATTATGATACCAACTTTTTATGACCACGCAGGTATTCCTTTTTCCTTTCCTTAGAGAAGTTGGTTCCCAATGGCTTATTAACCACCGCTTCTTGCGGTGTTTATCTGTCTCTTGTGGTTTATTTGGAGCTAATCTGGCAGCTTTCTTTCCTGTACGTCTGTTATGAAGCTGTAAGGAAGGCATTGGTCTGCATTCCCTTAGCGTCTCGTTTGGTACGCGGGAATAGAATCAAGAGAGAATCGAAAGAAAGTAGGAATGGAATGCGCATTCTCATTCTCATGTTTAGGCGCATTTAGAGAATGAAACAGCAATGACAATCTTGTTCTCATTCTCATGTTTAGTATCATTTGTTCACAAGTAAGGATAAAATTTAATTTTCTAATAACGTCCTTACGTACAAATACACATAATTTTAAAAACATAAAAATATTCTAAAAATGACTAAATATTTTAGAAAATTAAGTTTATTTTTTCTTATAGAAATAATTTTTAGTTGATAGTTATATTTTGGCACACCGCATCAACAACAATTTCGGACTTTTGGCTTACTAATTGAAAAATAATTTTCATAAAAATTATTTTTGGTTATAAATAATTATAATTCCACCTTTCTAACTTCTAGTGCTACATGTCTATTACTTGTACGAGCAGCTAATGCTACTAGCATCTCTGTGCACAAACGTATACAATAGAGTGAATTCCATATTCTTGCTACATAATTTGACTGAATTCCATATGCATGCATGAAGAGAGAGATCGCGGAAGAAAACACTAAAATTTGAAGGATTAAAAAAACATGTTAACTTTTAGTCTGTATATAAAATTTTTATGAAATTTCAAATGCGCCTTTAACTTTTAAAAAACTGATTAGGAATGGAAAACATGTTAACCTAGAAAGTTTGAAGGAAATAGAAAACATGTTAACCTCGAATCAAAATATAAAGTTCCAATCTCATCAATTAAGCACATTATTTCTTGTTGTGAGTGCTTTGAAAAAATTACCGTAAAGATTAGGCATATATGCTTCAATGGAACTTCAAATTATACATCCATAGATAAACTATTTGCTAACCTAGTTGCCAATAGATTACGCAACCGAGTCGCCAAAAGATAAAAATTACTACAAAGATTAGGTAAAGATTAGCCACACATATATACATATTTTAAAAAAGAAATAATGGTCACCTAATCGAGTAGCGTCCAAGCGAAACGAGATTTTTTTCCTACTGCAGACGCGATGAAACTAGGGCAAAGTCGAACAAAGAATAACATTTTAATATTTTACATTTATTTGTATATTTGTATGAGCAGCTAATGATATTATTTCTATAGAAATACTTTTTCATATGAGAATTTATATCTATTCGTATTTTTTTAAGGAGGGTATAATCAAAAATTATTTGATTATTTTTATTCCCAATTAAGTGGAAATATCAATTCCTTATTAAATGGTTGGGAATGACAATTCTCACATAAAGTTGGAATTGATAAGAAGTGGGAATAGCAATTCTAGCGTATACATCATGGTTAGTACTCATGAATAAAGAGTTGGAATTGCATTCCCACGTACCAAACGAGGCGTAAGATCTTTGATGCTTTATGTGCTATACACATAGCGTTAGTGTCTAAATCTATCCTCTCTTTTTAAAAGTTGAATCAAATAAATTGATCTTTATTAATTTCGTTGTCATAGGAGATAATATCTTGGTTGCTTCTGCCTATGTTGGTACTCCCAAGCTGCCTACGTTGGTACTCCCAAGCTGCCTAAGTTGTCATAGGAGATAATTCTATATGTCATTAGCTTCTAGGAAACTTGAGTGGAAGACTGGAAGATGGAGCAAATGAGTCATATATATTGCAACGCACTTCTTCTCTACGTACCAATTGACAATATTGTTCAAATTAATACCTGGTTGTACTTCCATGCATCCATCCTTCTTGTTTCTTTCTTCCATCCCATATACCAACCTTCAGCCATCTAAAATCAATAATAACATAACTGATCGACCGTTGATTATTGTAATTTTCCCTTTCGAGTTCAGGAATCCTACAACTACGAAGTGGTGTTTTCTCTTTTCTACTACAACGATCGACTTCTTGCATGCGTGACAATTAATATCCGTGTCAGTTTCCATATATATCACATACTTCTTTGTTTTCTACTTAATTTGCACTCTTTTTGGTTCGAATATGTCAGTTAATCCGGTTTTATTTTTATTGACAAAATGTGTTTCGTGTACGAGCAATTAATGATGCTCGTTTTAGTAATTATCTATGGCGGGATGGATAAACCACTACTAAACCACACCACTAACAGAAAAAAAACTGAATTTGACAGGCTGCAGGATTTGTGTCTTGACCTGCATTTTCATGCCGTCCTCCGCGGTCCACAAATAATCAGGTATTCTCGCAAGATGGAGCTTAAATGAATCTGAACTTGGATCTTCCACCCAACAGCAGAGCATACATAAAACCTGCATGATCAAACAGATTATTATCTGTTAATAATATATATATTCCCTATGACAAATATTCGTTTTCCCCCCTTAGTTGTGAAGTTAATTACCTTTTGTGCAGCCCCAACACAAATATATACAGAGTTCTCATCTTCGTAGTGTATATACTCCATAATGGCTTGCAGAGCCCTCTCTCTCAATTTACAAAGAGGCCAGCGTCTCAGAAGTGGCTCACCAATTCTATGTAGGCATTCCCAAAGAACATCTTGTGCGAGAGGATGAGGGTAATAGAGGTCTTCCTGCAGCAGAGTCATGCAAAGCTTCAGTACTTGGAAAAAAAGAAAAAAAAAACTTAAAAATTTTCTGTCAACTTGTTAGTTAAAATTAAGCAGCACTTTTAAGAACGCATTCTCCCGTTTAATTTTTGATAAAAAGCCGCATGAGCTCTGTGCTAATGTAACGGAGAATACAAGACGTAGGCTGCTCAATATTAATTGTGCGATAAAGGCTTTGGTCACGCTGTTATGTTCCGGATAGACTGCCCATGCATGGTGCTTTAAGCATGCCATATTAACAAACATAGATCACATCCCGTGCGCAGATAAAAAGGCATCAAAGAGAGAAAGGTATGATGTTGATGATGATGATTTGGCGTCGTGGATCTGGAGGCGGTAGCGCGGAGGAAAAGGTATGATGGGCGGTTGGGGATCGAAAGGGAGGCGGAATTGACGATACGTACTGATGATGACGACGTTAGTTGATGGGAGGAGGGG
>NC_033798.1:130996345-131021006 GCF_001876935.1 Asparagus officinalis | reverse complement strand
TTGTTACCAACCAAAATTAGGTGTTAGCTAGTGATCTCCCTTCATCTCTTGAATTATTACTAATTTTACAAATTACACCTCGATCTCTAAATATTTTTACAAATTAGTCCATCAACCATGGTAAGTACGTTGACCCCTCAATTTTAATTTTGTTTGCCAACAATTTTCATGTCGAACGGAAGGTGGTAGAAATTGATTTTACCCTATATTTTTTGGCGAAACAAACCAGAGAAAAGATTTAACTCATGAAAGTGAAGGAAACACAAAAAAAAAAAAAAAAAAAGAAAAAAAAAAAAACAAAAAAAAAAAAAAAAAAAAGTAAAGATGTATTAATTGGAAAATTAATGAAGGAAAGCAACCAATCATTAACGTGACTGGATTTCTGTCAACCAATTATTTGTTTCTCCCTCCAACTCATTAGACACAAGCTTACAAATAGCGGAGGGGCCAATTTGTTGCAGGCCCTGCCCACAGAAGTTTAAAAAAATATTTAAAAAAAAGCTTTCATGACGCAACGAGGTGATCGAGATTCGGACGTAGGAGAAGCAAGGAATTAAGACGTACGTGTCAGGAATTTAGAGAGTTAAATGAAGTGGTATCAGAGCCCAGATTCCAGATCTAGGGTTTGGTTGGAGGAGTAGATCAATTTGGAGGCCCGTTTAGGACTTCGTTGGTGATAAAGGTGGGATCTTTTGGTAAAGACTCTATCTTTCAGTTTTGGATCTATTCTTTGTTCGTTGGTGCGTAAGATGTCGGGGAAAGAAGGTGCTTCGGGTATCGAGGGTGGTGCTTCTGGCGTGAAGACCATTCAGAGTTTGAATATCCACTCTATGAAGATAGATGTGGAGAAATTTAATGGCACAAACAATTTTGGATTATGGAGATGCGAGGTTTTGGATGCGCTGAACGCGCAGAATTTGGAGGATACTTTGGAGTTAGATGGCAAGCCAGATGAGATTGAAGAGAAGGTTTGGAAGAAGATGAATCGAACGGCGTGTGGTGTGATTAGGTCTTGTTTGACTCAAGATCTAAAATATGATGTGATGAATGAGACTTCTGCGAAGAAGATTTGGGAGATTCTCGAAAGCAAGTATTTGACCAAGAGTGTGGAAAATCGCTTGCATTTGAAGAGGAGGCTTTATCGTTTCCAATTAAAGAAGGGAACCTCCATTAGAGATCACACGAACCACTACACAAAGCTTCTTGCGGATTTGGCGAATGTGGATGTCAAGATTGAAGATGAGGACAAGGCGTTGCTGTTGTTGAGTTCCTTGCCCGACGAGGAATATGAGACCTTCGTTCTTACTCTGATTAATGGGAAGGCATCACTTTCGTATAGTGAGGTCACCGCTGCACTTGTGAATTATCAGCTTCGAAAGAAGGATAAGGAGGCTTCGGTTGAGCCGGTAGCGGAGGCGTTGGTCGCAAGAGGGAAGGGTCCAAACCGAAAGAATTGGAAGTCACAGTCTAGAGTAGGAAAAGATCAGTGTGCTTGGTGCAAGGAGACTGGTCATTGGAAGAAAGACTGCCCAAAGCTCGACGAATGGATGAAGAATAAGCAGAAGGGGAAAGGGAAGCAGCCATCATCAGAAGCAAATATCGTATCGGATGGTAATAATTCTGACTCTTCTATTTATTCGCTTTCTATCAGTCCTACAGATAGCTATTCGGAGGAATCTGAATGGATGTTGGATAGTGGTGCGACCTATCATGTGTGCCCTAGAAGGGAATGGTTCTCCAGTTTTGAGAAGCTGGTGGATAGTGGTGTGGTGTACATGGCTGATAACCGTGCATGCCAGATCCTTGGGATAGGAAGAATTCGCATAAAGATGTTTGACGGGACTGTTAGAGAGTTAAACGATGTGAGATATGTTCCTTCTTTGAGGAAGAACTTGATCTCGATTGGAGCTTTGGTTGGAGAGGGTCTGAAGGTTCGTGTTGAGGACATGGTTCTCGAGATTGCAAGAGACTCTCGTATTGTGATGAAGGGCGTCAGGAGGAATAACCTGTATTACTTGACTGGAGGTATAGTGGCAGGTGGAGAGCTGGCGACTTCTATTGATTTGACTAGACTGCGGCATTTGGGGCTTGACCATTCCAGTATTGATTCCTCGCATAGATTGAAAGAGGGTGCAAAGACCTGCAGTTTGAAGTCCAGTGAACATGTTGATGTGAGCAAGAAGACCGAGGTGAAGTGTGGCACCTCTATTCACCGTGCTAAGGGTCGTTCTTGAGGAGTTCACGTGGATGTTTGGGGGCCTTCCAAGGGGGCATCATTGGGAGGTAATAGGCGTTTGGTTTCCTTTGTTGGTGGCTGTTCTAGGCGTGTTTGGGTTGCAACCAAATCCCCTATGGATAAAGTCCTAGTAGTCTCTAACAGTTTGAAGAAGTGTGTGATAGACAGAAAGGTGAAGGTACTCCATTCTGGTGGGAGGTACAAGATGGACCTATTTCTGTATTGGAGCCGAGCTCACGGCATTTCGAGACACTTCGTTGGAAAGGAAATCTTGGGGCAGCTAGATAGGGTGAATAATTCAAAGAACCGTGCCTTGCTGGGCCATCTTATTAAAGAGTTGTCAACTGCTGTGATAGGAGGTAAAACTCAATTGGGTGTTAGGTCTGGTAGTGTCACTTCGGTTGAGGCTTCGATGAGGAAGCCAATTGACTCTCAGCAGGTGGAGAGTTTTGGACAGACCTTAGAGGTATCGCAGCGGGTGGAGAGTGATGCTACTCCACATTGGGTGAAGATTACTCCAGATCATACTGCATTATTTGGGATTCCAGCTGAGGTGACACAGCGTGGGAGTCATTTGGATTCGGATGCGGATGATGAGTTGGGTTTTGATTCGAATGCAACTGGTAAACATAGTTTGGATATGACCATTGGTTCACCTCAGGTGGAGGTGTTTGAGGCCATTGGAGGTGCTATCAGCCGCAGAGTTGATGATATTGGAGAAGGGTTGCGAACTCTTCTAGTGAATTGAGGTCTTTGGAGGCCATTTGGGTGAACTACGTTCGGCTTGATTCCTTGGGCAAGATGATACGTAGGCAGTCTTATGATGCAGCCGGGTTGAATTTTGATGGGGGTGAGATCGATTTGGTGAGTTGATACCAATATTTGGAGAGTTTTTGCACTCTTATTTGAGTTCTCGACTTGTTATGGATTGAGTCCGTTGTCGTGAATTGTTTCACGGTGTACTGGACACAACAAGTGTTCTCGACTTGTTATGGATTGAGTCCGTTGTCGTGAATTGTTTCACGGTGTACTGGACACAACAAGTGAGACATTTGGTTTGGTTGGTGTCGGCTCAGTTTTGGGAAAACTTCACCGAGGTGGAGAATTGTGAACACGTGTGAAAGGATAATGGCCAGCAGGACACGTGGGGGCCACAAAGTTGAGCAAACAACAGCTACATGAAGAATTCATGTGAAGTGCGTGAAAGGAAGAGTTGCGTGGGGACCACAAAGCGCGTGAGCAGAGAGGAAACCGCGTGGGAGGGTGCCGAATCCATTGGACAAAAGAAGAGGCTCGGATTTTGCATCACTTTACCCGCTAGGCTATAAATAGGAACGCCTAGGGTTTTGTGCGTTGGGTGCAAGTACCAGGGGAGGAGAAATTTTGTGCGGCTGTGCAAGGAGCTTTAGTTTTGCGGCTTTGGACAAAAATCGCAGAAGAGAGGGAGTCTTTTAGCGGCTGCAGCAGAGGAAAATCCTAGGGTTTTGTGAAGAGAGAAAAAGTTTTTGAAGACTGACCTTTTCTTGTGAAGAAAAGCAAGGAGCCTATTTGAGGGTTTAGATTGTGAGAGTTGTAAACCAATTGTATTCTTTTTCTCTATAATAGTAGATCCCCCTCCTTGCCCCGTGGACGTAGGCAGTTTGCCGAACCACGTAAAATTGATTTGTTTGAGTTTGTGGCCATTTTAATAGTTTTAGGATCCCTCGACAGGTCAGTCCTAGAACTGATGAGAGGAAGAGCCGATATCTCACTTGGTTGAGATATCCGTTTCAGATTCTTGTCTCCTTGGTGAGACGGGAATTCTTATTTTTGATCTTTCTCTCTTATTGTGCACCAGAAACTCTGCCGAAATTTCCGCTGCGCACAACATATATAGCAACCACAAATATATAGGTGCCTAGAAATTAAGTTGTACGTACGTGAGTTATCTGAATCATTAACTCATTATAAATAACAAACCTTTGCACACAGGTTACGTGCCAGATTCCAGTCAATGTCATGGTAAGGATGATTGTGCAGCTCCTCTCTCAGCGACAGAACGGTGCTTGTAACCGGACCGACAAACTTCTTCCCGTATAAATAAGACATAGGTAGATATGCCAGTCTAAAATGACACCAGAACCTCCCTGCATAAGCGTAGCCGAAGCGGAAAATTAAGAAGTTAATTTGTTACAAAATGAAAAACAAATGCATTCATATATACATCAATCTGAAAAAAAAAAAATTAACTACTTCCTATTAACGTCAAGCAAAATGGATCGGATATTTATCAAAACATGGATCGCAGTGTGGCATTAATACAGGCCCCACTTCTTTTATTTATCAAAAATAGATTGATATTACTGAATTGAAATACTTAAAACACATAGATTTTTAGCTTATTCATTTTGTAACATGTTGATCAAGTTGAGAGGTATGACACAGTTGTTGGGTTTGATCTACCATGCGAGTTTGTACGTGGGAACGACTTTAATTAAGTTTGTTCAAGAGGACGTACTACACCTCAGTCGATCTTGCCTATTTATATATGTTCGTGCATGTGTGGGTATTTTCTTCTTAAATATTTACAGCTTTACATATATGCATGGTACTATGACGTTCAATGGCACTAATCTATGTTACGTTTCCTAGTAGATGGGTTGCTTTCGTTTGATGAATTCCCAAGTAGAAAGGTAACATGTAGGTTGCTTATGAATGTGTTCATGCGTGTGTGCAATATTGAAGTCTGTAATTATGTACATAATTTTTTCTGCACCTATGGAATTAAGCTGTGATATGACTATCATTCATGATCAGACTCCCTATTAATGAATGGCTTGCTTACGAAGATTAAGTGTACATTAAATCTATAATGAGTATGCATTTATCTGCATTGTACCAACACTTGAGGTAAGTATCATCTTCTTTGAATTCCCTTGTAGTGTATTTACGTGTGCATGTATCTATACATGTGCATGGTATTAAGATGTTCTATCATTATCCTTAGCAGATAGGATGCTCGATCTTTTTGAAAGTGGAGATGCAGAAATGACTGTTGAACGGAGTCTTGGTGATGCGGTAAAAGTTGCCTCTGTGTTAGCTCGAGGTCAGGATTCGGATCCTCTCCACTACATAAAAAATAGTGGAGGGACCACTATATAATCACAACCATTGATTATCTAGTTGATGGTTATGATTTTTTCTTTTAGTGCAAATTAGGAATGAGTGCAATACACGGGGGGTATGGTAAGTGTTAGATTTAGATTGTATCATAACCGCCTACTAAATAATCAACGCTTGAGATTAAAAGTAGTGGTCTCTCCACTACTTTTTTGTAGTGGAGAGGATCCAAATCCCTCGAGGTCACGTATTTGAGTTGTGGAAATATCTTGTGAAATGCAATGGTCCGACCTCTTCTCGGATCTCGTGCATAGGGGAAGCTTTGTGCACTGGGCAGTCTGGGCTGTCCTTTTTTAAGATGTAGATGTGAGTGTTCATGGAGATCGACAAACTTTTGAGATGTTATGCTTATTTTCTTTTATTAGTAGTATCGTTGTTTTAAAACATGAGCAAATAAACTTATGTTAGTCATGTTCAGTAATAAAAGAAGTGATCTAATTAGGGGCTAAATTACACTTAAATGCCCTATAGTTTCACCAACATTGCACTTAAGTGACCCCTATTTTAAAACCGATCGAGAAAACAAATACCCCTAAAGTATTTAAACGTTGCATATCAATGCCCCAAAGTTAAAAAAAATCCAGATGGTGTTATCATTTCTCTACGTGTAGGGGTGGTAAGCGATCGAATCGAATCGAATATTAAGTTGTTCATATTTGTATTTGTTAAAATTATCGAATTCGAATGCGGACTCTAATATTCATATATGGAGTTTTTCAAATTCGAACTCGAATACTTGGTATTTAATAAACATTCATGAATATTCACGAATACTTTTCGAATATCAAAGAATATTTATTCCACTAAATAATTTGATTTTCAAATGGTATTTAAATTCATAAATAAAAAAGTTTCCTTTATAATATATAATGTATATATATTTAAATCAAAATTTTCATTAGAAAATAGATTTAAGATTATTTAAGTCTTAAAATCAGTACATAAAACTTAAGTATAAATTGTAAGTAGGTTAAAAATATGACATCATATGTGCAATAATACAAATGATAAGTGATCAAATTTTAAACGAATATTTGATAGACAAACGAATTGAATATACATCTGGTTAAATTCTATTCGTTAGTAAACTCGAATACTAAAAAATATTTGTTTAGTGATAAATGAACTATCAAATCGAATATGACCGACTAGTTACTCGAACAATTATCAAACTATTTGTTAATTATTTGGTTCATTTCCACCCCTATCTACGTGTCCAAGAATATCATATAACACATGGTACTAAAGTGTAGCTTGTAGAAACTTTAGGGTATTAAATTGAGGTTATTTACAAATTGAGTGTATTTATATGCAACATTGGTGATGTAGGACGCATAACGAGCAAATTTATGGAGAAGTGGGGCCTTCACAAGTCAAATGTGGATATGGATGAATTATTTACTGACTGCAGGAAAACAATCATATCTCCCAATCCAGAAGGTAGATTCTAACATATTATATATGAAAATCGCTTATCTCTACAAGACGGAGTCAATCAGCTTGGCAGAATCTCACAATCTCATCAGTAACACCCGTTTTTGGTAGAACTTCAGAAATAATCAGTCATTTGTTTATTTTTAGTAATAAATTAGTTAGAGTCAATTTAGGATTAGAAAATAAATTCAATATTGAAGACAACTTAGATTAGGAAACAAATTTAGTTTTGATTCGTGATTTGTTTCTTATATTATAAGGGGTCTTTTCAGGGTAGAATTTGATACTTACTATTTCTTTGTAATTCTAGTCTTATTAGAAGTCTATTATGTAATTTGATACTTACGATATTTTTTTCTCGTTTCATATAACTAGTCAGATGTTTGTTTCATGGATGTTTTCCTTCTCTAAGGGCCGGGCTGTTCTCCAATCTCAAAACACTACCTGTCTAATGTCTTATAAGTTGACTCCATCGTAAATAAACACCGTGTCAAGTTACTCAAGTATTTTGATTGAAGATTCCATGAATTTGAGCACTGACTCGATTTTTAATGGTGCCGATTTTGAAGAAACGGCGAAGAAGAACAGGAAATTTGAAGTGCACATGATAGGCTACGGGTCGGTCGACCGATGGCATAGGTCGGATCGACCGACAGACTGTTGGTTTACAGGGTCTGAAACCCTATTCTGGTCGGTTGACCAAACGAGTTTGACCGGTCGACCGAAAATGCGTTGGTCGACCGAACGCTTATGGCCGGTTGACCGAAAACATGCACAACTACAGGGCTGATTTTCAGCTCTCTGGCTGGTCGATCGCAGGTCTATGTCCGGTGGACGGCGAAACGGTTATGGGTCAGATTTGGTTTTCCTGGTTGGTTTTGGATTGAGTGTTTGATATAAATACAAACACGTTTTTAGGGTTCTTAAGGAGAGATTTTGGATTCTTTTGAGCATTTTGAGAGTGAGATATTGTGAGGAAGTTGAGAGCTTTGGTTAGGGTTATATTTGAGTAATTTTATGGGTTGTAACCCGTTGTATTTCTCCTCCATATAGTAAAATCTCCCCATCCTCTCCCCGTGGACGTAGGGTAACCCGTTGTATTTCTCCTCCATATAGTAAAATCTCCCCATCCTCTCCCCGTGGACGTAGGCAATTGCTGAACCACGTAAATTTATAGTAAAATCTCCCCATCCTCTCCCCGTGGACGTAGGCAATTGCTGAACCACGTAAATTCTTGTGTTTAGTTTTATTTGTGTCGTATTTTGGTGAATTGCACTCGTAGTTAGGTTTGGTTCTCTTCTCTCATCGCTGACCGACTCGCTTGGCTGTCAAGCACGCTTCCGCATGGCGCCCAACAATTTATGCTAGATGTTGTTAGAATTGGGTACTTATGATGAACTGCACAGAACGGAAATTCGTATGTTAAAGCACTACTAGGTCAACGTTAAGCAAATGTGTACTGATTATCCCCTGAAAAGGGACATTTATGTTAATTACCTGGATGAATGGGAAGAATGGTTGGAAAGATAAAAAGCTCCGGTGGTATGGGATTTACTCCCGACCATTCGAACACTCCAAGTACCTGCAGCAATGAAAGTTGGGTGTTAACCATTCAACATGTCATGTATGATATTATCTAATATCTGTAGCGCAGCACAAATCTTTTCCAATGCGAGACTAAGATTGTCTTTAATCTTTTTTTTTTGGGATGTTTTTTGCGATGCTGTAGGTAATGTGGATCGTTCACGTTATATGCTATGTAGACTAATGGCGGTAGCGCAGTTCAGCATGTGTTCTTTTCAGTGGAATCTAGTAATATACATACATCCATAAGAGAACTTACTGAAAGCCACATTTTCCCCCAAGTTGGTATAGCTGTTACCCCTCCGTGGTCATGTATCCAATTTCTCCCTTTCACCATAGCTCCATCTTCGTTGTAATCAACCTCCTCACCGAGTAGCCTCAATGCTGTGTAGCATAGAGCAGTGCTAAACATGACGCTTAGACCCTCTGTGTGGAAACCCCAACCTCCATCTTCATTCTGTTAAATAATACTGAATGGTTGTTAACAAGTTTGGCTTCTCAAGTCTTGTGGCAACTGTGATTGGATGTGAAGTCATAAAGGGTACATTTTTGACAAGAACACTTATTATTGTTGGTGATACTTTTGACTTCAACAGGAGAATACTCTTTTGCTCATTATTGAATCCTCTTTTTAAAGTAAGATGCAGGATGATGTGTCCAAACTACTGCAATCTGATAGCAATTGGAAATTTTCGATTGACTTATTCAGCAAGACTCCTGGTAGTAAAACTTAGAAGATCGACACGCCGTTTTGTTAAAAAAAAGTGTATTCCCTTTTTCTTTGATTTCCTATTGTGCACGACATTGTAGTAGTGTTATTAATGCTAAAGCTTAAAAAACCTGGCTACAAACCTGATGGTTGTAGATGTAGCGGCATAACTCCTCCTGGTGCTCTGCTGAAAAAGCACTGTTTACTGCTCCAGTAACATATAAAGCAATGACCTGAGCATTTAAGATGTCTTATCAATATAATATGGCAGAATTGTATTACCACAGGCTTTTATTACCTCTGTTCTATTTTCACCTTAGAAGAGACCACAACAATACAGATAATGCATCTCTACTTGGTCTTTTTTGCTTATAAGATTGTGCTTTAAGTGCAATTCTCTTTGGCAAATTATGCCATCTGACTTCCTTGTCTACATTTATTCCTTAATTTGCAGGTAAAAGATAGTCCCTTTATTTGGCTTACAACCATGCATTTTAGGTATGCCGCTCCTCCATCCAACATTTTTTTTCGGTCCCAAAACATATAATTAATTCATGAAGGGCACTGTCTCTGGTTAATTGCGTGAACCTTTTTTAGACTTGTACTCCGTGGCCTATCTAACTTTCATAAGAATAGTCGCGGAAAGTTCAAAATGAACATAGTCCCGGACAAGAGTATGTTCAGCTTCACATCGGAAATACTCAAGGTATTAAAACTAATATATAATGTGATCCATATATAGATACTCACCAAGGTCGGAGTTAGAAATAAGGGTCCTGGAAAGTCTGCTGGCCAATGCCCATCATGTGCCTGAATGGTTGAGAAATAGCCAATAGCTCTTCTCAATGTAGTTCTGACGGCCTCTTCGGAAATTTCCTGATCTTCTTTGAGTTTCACTTGCGGTAGATTTGTATCATCATGATTATTCTCTTTTGCAAACTATAGCATAGAAGTTTAAAATTCATGTATAATTGATATGTAAATGCTTTAAAATTTTCATAACTTAATTGAAGATCAACAAATTCATCAACATTTGTGTCACTAGGTCAATGTAGCTGTACCGTTCCTAGTCTTTGCTGTGTTACCATATATTTGTTGATGAGATGTTTCTAAATAGTATTTATTAGTTTTGATATATAGTTTGAAGTGTCCAGCATAAAGGGATAATGATCATAGAAGTGGGTGTGATAATGCAACATATATGCATCCCTATTTCCTTTCCTATGAATAAAATACCCACAAAATAAAGGCACATTTATAGAGGACAGGTTGTTCCACAACTGAAGTCAAGACACATTCTCTCTTTTCCTCCCAACTCCGTCCTTTTTCTGATGCACATGAGTTGTGCTGCCTACGGTAACATAGACAAACACTGAAATCTGCATTTTCACCTTCCACTGACATTGAAAATAGTTTTTCTACCTTTATGGAAATGCTTATTGATTTACAGAAATTTTATCTGATTCATTCAATACAAATGCAATGATCACATTTTCATTTTCTTACTTGACAAAAAAGATGGGAGGAAAAAAAACAAAATGCAGGAGGTTGCATGTTCATCAAATATATATATGTGTTTGATGATAACTGATTCAGAAAAATTTTGCAGGGATGAATTCTGGCAATTGTCCTAGCCTACCAGCTTTTTTTTGTATGTATTTTAAACTTTCTGGATTATTGTCAATGATACTTAGCTTTATATTTTTTTGAACTTTAATTAAGAGTAAGAATTCGGTGCCTGCTTGCTTCTTTTTTTGGTCCATGGGTATTTCAATTGCTGCTGTTTTAGGTGGTGCATGCAGGTGCTGAGCGTTGAGGTAAGATGCCCAAACCTGCATCCGCATTAGCAAGTCTGATGCTTGTTTTTTCTGAAACCTATGCCTCCGAAATTCTTGTCGAGCCCTTTCTACAGCCTCTCGCTCTTCAAGGGATCCAAGTTTTGGATCAAACTCCCACACTTGTCTTCCTATGAAATCATATCGACTCTTGAGACATGGGCCTCCTTCACCAATGTTAAGCTTCCACATTTTGCTTTTCAGATATCTTCAGCCTACAAACATGAGTCACAACAACAAAAGTTGCACGTGTCTATACTTATTTCATAACGCATATAAAAGTATCATTTTATTTACAGAGGATTAAACAATAGTGATACAAATAAAAAGTATGACAAATCACAAATCACGATACATATGTTGGCCTTCTTGTTTTGATGATGATTTACAAACAATTTACTACTAATGTTGTTTGTCTAGTGCTTGTATTATCTATTCATTGTAGACAAACAACGTAGTTGGAGGATGGATGGATTGCGCTTCAACGATGATATCCAAAGGAGGTTGGCGGAATGTCGGTGAAGCCTTGCTATTCAAAGTTCAAGATCCAAGTTAAAGCTTCATCCGCGAGATTACCTAGAAGAGCTTATTGAAGATCAAGATCTAGCTTGGGTAATTTAGTTTAGGAATTTATATTATGTGTGTTAGTACTTTAAGCTCAATCATATACACACATACACGTTTTGGTTTTTGTATATATATAGTTATATATATACATATATATTTTGGTTTGATAGTTTTCAAGTTTTACTATGAAACAATTGAATATAATTAGAAAACATATTTTTGTTTCATACTCATATGCATATATATGATTTCATCAATATCAATTTTTAGTTAGTTAAATGAAATCATGTTTTAGTGCATTATATGTGTATTTTGATAAAATACTATATTCATTGTTTATAGACTTCATAACAATAGTTTACATCTTTCTTCAAGTCTATAAAATCATTTTGTAAAGTTTCAAAAGTTGGTTTAGCCAAAATGTCAAAATTCACATGTTTACATTTTCGTGTTTTGGACTATTTTGCAAAATGATGATATTTTTCATTTGGGAAGTCCTTTTTCAAAACCAGTCGTTGTAGCATGGTTCTGACTGCTTCCAACGGCTATTTTTGTTACCGTTGCTGGGGTGTTTTTGGTCTTTTGTTTTTGGTTTTTGGCTGAGTTTTGGAGTGGGTATAAATACCCTATTGCTGTTTTCTTTCAAGCCATCTAAGAGAGTTTTAAAACAAGTTTAAGAAAGTTTTTAATCAAGGGTTTAAGTTTTGTTTAAAAGAGTTTAAGAGTTTGTTTGAGTTTAGTTTGTGAAGCAAATTTCACAAGAGCAAAGAGGAGATCATCCTTTGGTGTTTGGGCATTCAACTCATCTCTCTCTCACTCTTGATCTATAGAGAAGTTTTCCTTAAACTCAATTCTAGCTATTTATTGTTTTGATCTTAATTTCCATAAGCTAGATTTCTATATTGAGTTTAAATTGTTTTATTGATACTCTCTGTTCACACACAACCTATTGAGCTTATTGTATTTACATTCATAGTATAATTTGGGGTTGTGGGTTTGTGACTAAGAGTTGTGCTTAATTGAGTTCTCACCTTGTTTAGAGAACAATCAATTGATTTATATTGTGCTTAATTGTGAGGATTCACTTGTAATACACTTGTACACCGAGAGAAGTGTGTGGTGAGAGACGGGGTCGAATCCAAGAGGAGTGGCGTCGGTTGACGTGCCTAGGGAGAGGTTGTAACCGAGCACTTGAGGAGGAGGACACGGGCTAGGACCAACACTTAGTGTGTGAGGTGTGATTGCATAGTGATTGTATTGTGAGGTGTACACGTTGTTCGGGTGAACGTAGAAAACCCGGTTGTGATAGTGGAGATCTCCTCGAGGTGAGGAGCGGGGACGTAGGTCGTGGGGACCGAACCTCGTAAACATATCCTTTGTTTGTGATTGCATTGGCGCACTTGTTTTCATGTTCATATCTTACATCGCCATTGTGTATTGCTTGTTGATCATTTTGCCCTATCACATTTGTAGTTAATTTGTTTACCCCTCTTGTTAGTTTTATATCCTTGCACATACATTGTCTATATCTCTTTGTTAGGATATATCTTATTGTTTATATATCCTTGCATATATTTCTATCATATAGGATATATCACCTTTTGTATATTACACATTCTTGCACATAACTCTTTGTATATCTATATTGCAAGAATATATTTGTTAATTAGTTTTAATTGGCATTTAATCGGATTAGATTAGCATAAGATCCTAATCACCCCCCCCTCTAGGGTCTAACAACATATTTGTGTCATTGGATATACAATTAAATATAATTGAGAAATGCTAATAGTCCGATATGGATTGTGTGAGGATCCATTGATGGGCTTAAATAATAAAGCTTAGCTTTTAATTATAATGATGTTTAAATATATTTATGATAGTGTACAAGCTAAACAGCTTCATAGTCGAGCGTGCTTTGGTGAGAGTAATTCTAGGATAGGTGATCTTTTGGGAATTTATAGTGTTGAATGGTGATGCTCTTTATATTTTTATGGTCTAAATATAACTACGTGTCACCACCCTGAAGAAATGGCGAAAGAAGCTCGAAAGAAGCTCAGGAGAACGGCCAGGCAGACTGGCGGTCGACCGCAAGTCAGCGGCGGTCAACCGCGAACGTGCGCAGGAGAGCAGTAGGATTCAGAGCTGAATGCGGTCGACCGCGCCAACCCTGTAGGTGATTTTTCTCTCGGGTTTTGGCTCGGTCGACCGTGATAGTCGACCGCAATACTTGCGCGGTCGACCGCCGCAGTTGACCGCAGATGAGTTTGGGCTAGGCTTTGGGTTTTCAACCCGTTTCGTTTTGAGTTAGTATATAACTCTAATCCTGATTAGTTAGGGTTAAGCAAGAATGTTTTTGAACAGTCTTTGAGAGAGGATTGTTATATCCAATTGTGGGAGATTTGTGAGAAATCTAGAGCTTTGTTTTAGGGTTTGATCGGTGAGATTTGTAATTCTATTTGTATTCTCTTGATTTCTAATAGTAAGAACTCCCCTCTCATTGCCCCGTGGACGTAGGCAACTTGTCGAATCATGTTAAACTCGTTGTCTTGCTGTGGTATTGTGTTTAGCTTATTAGTTGTGATTAATCTCTTGGATTATCGTGTCGCTTCGAAGCTTCCGCCGCGCACAACACGTACACCCTTGACACATGTATGCGTTGTGAGTTTTGTAACACATGTATGTATCGTAAATTTTATGATATATGTATATGTCACAATTTTTATGACACATTCTCACATGTGTAGAAAGACGCTCTCCACATGCTCTACCAATTAATACTTTTGGTATGCGTCACGCTCTGTTTGTGTGATACAAAAAATGTGTCACGTGAAGACAAAAAATGTATTATAATTTAAATTTTATTGATAATCTAGGCCGCAGGTACACGCATCAGTGCTGTAGAGGGTGCGTAGCCAGCACAGCCAACGGCATCACACAGTAGTGTACGCGTAGTATGAGTAGTGAGAAGCATGGGAATTAGAATTAGGTGCGTACGCCGCAGGGTGTAAGTATAGTAATATTTAACTAATTAAATGAGGGGCTGAATTTGCGTGAACAGAACCTGGTCCGTACAATGGTGTAGATATTATCAGAAGAGAAGCGGCGCTGTATTTGAGATAGTTTTTCCTGCCCTTGTGGCGGCGCCGGAAGAGAAAATTGAAGTTGAGACCCTAAGTGGGGCCGACTGAGGTGCAGCTAGCCGGCGACGGGAATTAATAAAAGTGCTTATGCGTGAAATGTATGTATATAAAGTAACGAGACGAGAATACCATAAAATTAACAATGTCCGGTCATGCGACAAGTGCGGCTGCTGAAAACCAGCTAAACGAAAGTCGCGCTCGTCAACCTCCCTCTCATGATACCTCCCATCACGGAGCTGCTGAAAACCAAATATTTTCATTCTAAAACTCAAGTTATATTTCTCTTCTCTATACGGTCGATTTGAATTGAGTGCTGGACCCTCACTGTGTTTGGTATGAGGGAATGGGAAGTGGGAATTGCATTCCATTCCTCCTCATTCCCGCGTACCAAACGAGGCGTTAAGGAAATTATAAGAAACTGGCAGTTAGTGATTCGTGATGAAAGTGAGAGTTGAGAACGTGGAGAGAGGAGAGAGATTAAAGAGAGAGATTTGTGGTGGAATTTGTTTAGTGGGGAGATAAGGGGAGGTTAGTTGAGGGATTTTAGGAGAGGGATTAGTGGATTGGGTATGATTTTCTAGGATTTTATTATTATTATTATTATTTTAGAAACAAATCAGATTTTTTTTAACCAAATCCTAAAAACAGATTTTTGTTAAAATGTGGAGTGGGCTTCCTAAACCAACTCTCTTCTCTCACACGTGAAAGAGAAGAAAAAAAATCAAAAGGGGAAAAGTGGGGATGGGCTTATTTTGAGGTTGTGCTAGCACTATTGGACCTTTAATTATTTTTTTCTTTTCTAATTCCAACATCTTTGGGCCTCTTACATGGAACCATTACATATTTGACCCACTTTATTATTTTTTATTTTTTTGATTTGCAACTTTGAAAAAAAATGGATTATTACATGATGTGAATCATGATTGATCTTGGACTTGATGTGTGCTTTATATAGTGGTTCCTGTTGTTTGAATAATTGACAGAGGCAGATGTAGAATTATTTGGGTGCTTTTGTTTTTTGTTTTTTTGTTTTTAGTTTTTAATGAAAGCTTCCACTGGTTTGCATTTCTATAGCTAATTTACTCACTTCTTTGCTATGCTCTAGTTTCTGGTGTCTGCAGATTTGAACTGGTGTCTGCAGATTTATTGTAAAAATCGAATAGACTAGTTGAATTGGTCTTCCTTGTTTCTGCAGATTTGAACTGGTGTCTACAGATTCGAATAGATTTATTGTAAATATTGCAGTCTATTCGATTTTTACAATAAGTCTGCTTCCACTAGTTTGTAAAAATCGAATAGACTGCAATATTAATTGGTCTTCCTTGTTTCGCATTAGCTGTTGAGGGTATGAACTCGTCAATTGAGATATATGATTTGTAGATGGTTATGTTAGTTGCCCTGCAATGTTTCTCTTCATTGAGATTTATGATTTGTAGATGCTTATGTTAGTTGCAATATGATTGAAGCTTCCTTTTTTCCTTTTCATTCTTCTCTTTTTGTAAGTTGTGGACATCTGCAGGAAGTTTTCCTACTTATTGATTTATTTTATAACTGTAAATGATTTTAGCCTGGTTATGTAAGTTGGGGACATCAAGAGTCGTCTGTAGTTGGTTATGAACACTTGAGTTCCAAGTACAACATGTTCATTGGAATTTTGCATTTAGAATGCTAAAAATTAAAGTCAACTTCCATGCCACTTATATACCATATACCAGGTAATGCAAACATATGACGCAAATTACCAACAGAACAAAGGAGTTGCTGAAGCTGATTGATCAATAAGAAATAAAATATTTAGGCCTATGCAAGCGAAATATTTAGGCCTATGTCAAGGTCTATGTATTAACTGTTACTAGTTTCTTGCTGCAGAGAAAAAGATTGAGGAGCTACACAAGAAGAAGGCATGTGCAAGCTGTTGCTGTGGGGTTGGAGATTATAATGTTTCTGAGATTAACATATTTGTAATGTGATCAAATATCAACTTGTGTGATCATTTATGTAATATTCTGTGGTTTGTGTATTTTGTGTATAAGACCATAGTTTGATGTGGGGATTTTGTTGAGCAGTGGTCTTATGTGATCATATATGTAATATTCGCTGATATCATACTATTGTAATGGAGGTGCACGTATGTGCCAATGAAGAAGGATGAACTGAACTCCTTTATTATCCTTCCCTTTACAGTGTTCTATATTGGTTGTAGGTTCTATATTGTAAAGAAAGGAAGAATATATTGGTTGTAGGTTCTATATTGTAAAGAAAGGAAGAAACGCTTAATATACGACCGACTGTTGCGACATTAACAGAGGCTGAGATTGACCCACAGGATACAATATTTCTTTACATGATATATTACAAGTAGTAGTATATCACCATCTCATTGTACAGAAGGATAGATACAAAAACAGACAATCCTTGTTCAACGATGGTATTGAACCGACGCTCTAATTTACAATGACAAAATGTTAATGTGCAGGTTTTTCCAACTTCTCCTATTGATGCTAGGAGCTCATTCCTGTTCCTGAGATTACTTATTGCAAATACCTGAAAGACCTCTGATAACTCACAATCTTCATAAACCAAAACTCAAAAGCATCAACTGTCACAATCTGCACATACTTTTGGTTAGGCTTATTCACGTTCTTACTTAGGACTAACTTTCTTTATCATTCTCAATGGGATTGAAACTTTATAAGGAACTCTGATCAAATATCCGTTAGGAGAAGTGAATGTTGTTGATAGATAACAACACGTAACAACATAACAACCGAAGCCAATAAATTACATCACAAGCTAATAAATTACATCTCCCTCCTCTTCCCCATCAGAAGCCAATAAATTACATCAGAAGCCAATACATAACAACTGAAGCCAAAAAATTACATCAGAAGCCAATAAATTTTAGAAATGCAACAGGTCTTAATAAAAGAAACTGAAAGGTGCTGTACACGCCTTCTCTTCACAAACCAGGTCTTGCTCTCTGCATCAAAACATTGACTGTAGAATTAAATGCCCATTGAGAAACCATTGAGTTTTGGTTGTAATAGTTAGAACTCGTTATGTTGATGATTTGGTTTGAATTGCCTTTAGTAATCTCTTTTAGAAACCAAAAAAATTCCCTCACGGAGCTTTTCTCATCTCCCTCCTCTTCCCCATCTCCATGGCCATCATCATTCTCGTGATGGGCGTGATCGATCTCTTGAACAACCACAGCAGCCTCCTCCTCCTCCTCCTCTTTCTTCTTCATCTTCATCGCCTTCTTCTTGCTTTTTCCTCTGCCGTCCTTCTTCTTTGAGCATCTCAAGGTTGTCTCCTCTTCTTCAAAGGCGTCGAGGATCGTGTGGATGACGTGGCGGTTGGGCAAGGAATCCCAGCGGGCCCAGAAGCTCTTGTAGCAGATGAAGAAGGAGCAGCCCAAGTCCAGCGACTGGTTCTGATTGTCGTGGTTTATAGAGGCAACAAAATTTATAGAGGCAACATAATTTATAGAGGAGATAAAAAAGAACTTTTCTTGTACATGTTTATAGAGGCAACATAATTTATTGAGGTTAGTAGTACTTTCCATGTATGCTTACAAGTTTTATGGCTCCTGATGGGAAGCCTTGACATCAAATTCAAAGACAGCAACAACATCAGGTAGGTGGGTAGAGAGTGTTATGCTGGGAAATGGGGAGTGTCGACCTCCGAAAAAGAACATCCAAATTAAGTCTATTTCATGCCTTTAAAAATCATCCACCAAATCATAATAGTAACAAAAAAGAATAGCCAAACCTCTATTTCATGCATATAAAAAGCATCCACCAAATCAAAATAGTAACAAAAAGAAATGAATATGCCAATTACATAGTCAATAAAAATAATCAAGATGACAAGAAATGAATATGGCAATTACATCTTCAATCAGACAAAGTGACAATATATATTACATAAATTTTCCTTGATCAACAGCACAGGAGATGCAAGATCCAGAACTATAGATCTATAACATGCACATGCCATCTTGTGAAGCTCATCAATCCTTTTCTCTGCAGCAAGAAACAAGTAACAGTTAATACATAGACTTGTTAACAAAAAAAAAAATCATATATTTCACTCATAAATCGAAAGTATTCATTGCCTAAAAATCATAATAGATAGCTTATCCCCCATCAACCACCGATGATGGAAGTTACAATCTGACGACTTCCAGAAGGCTGTAATCTGAAGACTTTCGCGTAGATTGCTGAAGGTTACAATCTGACGACCTTCACGACAACTGATGAAAGCTCTAGTTCAACAGCCTTCACAATCAACATCGGGAGTTACAATCTGACGACTCTCATATTCTCAAGGAGCCAAGACGAAGATTACAAGACAATGATCTTTGCAACGCTATGACAAAAAGAGATTACTTGGTGATAATCTCTGCAAGGCAAGACGCGGAGGTCCTCCCCGTGTTTCAACAGCAAAACGCCAGGGTCGAACCCCGCGTTTCAACATCAAAACGCCAAGGTCAAACCCCGCGTCACAACGCCAGGGTCGAACCCCGCGTTTCAAAGACAATGATCTTTGCAACGCTATGACAAAAAGAGATTACTTGGTGATAATCTCTGCAAGGCAAGACGCGGAGGTCCTCCCCGTGTTTCAACATCAAAACGCCAGGGTCGAACCCCGCGTTTCAACATCAAAACGCCAGGGTCGAACCCCGCGTTTCAACATCAAAACGCCAGGGTCGAACCCCGCGTTTCAACATCAAAACGCCAGGGTCGAACCCCGCGTTACAACATCAAAACGCCAGGGTCGAAACCCGCGTTACAACATCAAAACGCCAGGATCAAACCCCGCGTCACAACATCAAAACACCAGGGTCGAACCCCGCGTCACAACATCAAAAACGCCAAGGTCGACCCTCGCGTTTTTCTACGCCCTGCGGGTACCCAACTCCGCGTCTCCAGTCTAAAATGTGGAGTTAGGATCCTGAACGCCAACGTGGGCATTGTTTGACTCATTCAACATGAGCTGAACAGTTCTAAAACTGTTTCCCACGATTTGGGGGCGGTTACACCCCACTTAGGAGAGATTTAAGGGGCGGTTTCACCCCCTTAATCCTATATAAATAACTGAAGATCAATTCAGTTCAGGCGGCTTCTGGTTTTGGAGGGTTCGGTTGGATTATCTGGGCTTGGATCGACCACTGGAGAGAGGTTTTTGAGGAGATCGGCATCATCTTCCAACGAAGATCATCTTCAACTTCAGCAACAGCTTTTATCCTTGGCCTATTAACCGATCTTCGGTCAAGAGTTTTAAACTTGCCACGCAAGTTCTCCACAACGTCAAATCGTGAGGAGAAGACATCGTCCCAGTGAATCAAGACGTGCGGATCGTCAACGGAGAGCAAACTCGACGCAAGCATTCGGGGGAGGCACTCCATCGCCACCGTGAAGAACCCAGTTTTAAACAAAGGGGAAAACCAAATTCGTTTTCCTCTCTTTTGTAATCAAGTTGTAACCGAGATCAAAGGAATCAAAAATCACATTTTCTTTATTCTCTTCTTTGCAATTTTTCCTACAAATCTCAGCAAAAGATGGCGACTCCGCTGGGGACTAGCTTCTCTGACGAAGAAGTGGTGGTGCAATCCGATGTTCATACGGAAGTCATTCCAAGGTCCCATTACACCGACTGAAGGTTGGGACAATCATATCCAAAGTATTCCAGACGCTTCTATAAAATTACGAGACTGAAATACTTTGGAGGGGGTATCTGTAGGCATATAAAACTGCTTATAGGTCCCTTAGCTCAGGAACAACCGTCGAAACTCTTGTGGTAGAGTTCGATCAAGCCAAGTTCGAAGAGACCCTCTCTTTTGGATCCTTTAGCCCCAAGGCCAAGCGTGGTGTCCGCAAGTTCTCAAAGGAGGTCAAATCTGTTGTTGAAACGCCAAAGAAAGTCCTCTCCTTTGGCCAAAATTCGTCGAACAGCCCCTCCGCTCCAGGAGCGGGCTCAGCCTCTGCTGAACTCGCACAGCGAGTTGAATATCCCACCTCCGCGTCAGCACGACGTGCTACAGGCCATAAGCTCCATAAACGTCAACGACGTTGCTGCTAAAGCCTTAAAACAGGCCAAGAAGAACGCTGCTTGTCGAAGAAGAAGGTCTCAGCGACGAGCACAACTTCGAAAAAGTCAATCCTCCAACCAACGCGAACTTCGCGTTCGTGAGCCTAAACGCGACCCTGAACTTCACGTTTATGAGCCCAAACATGAGCTTCGCGAGAACCAGACTGAACGCGGCCCTCAATGGCGAATTTTACAGCCAAAACGCGAACCTCGAGCTTTCGTTGAACGCGAACTGCAACTTCGCGTTTCCCAGTCAAAATACGACCCTCGCGTCGAAAGTCAAAACACGACCTTCGCGTCGACGCTAAAGAACGCGACCCTCATGTCGCCAAACCAAAACGTGACCTTCGCGTTTCAAGTGCCAGACGCGACCCTCACGTTTCAAGTGCCGAACGCGACCTTCGCGTTTCAAAGGCCAAACGCGACCCTCGCGTCCCAAGTTCCAAATCCAATACCGCGAATACTCTGCGTAGCGCGACTAGGTTGAGGGGCGGATATAAGAAGTTTATGGATTCAAGGCATCTCAACCAGATCCATATTCACCAAGAGCCAGTCCTGTCCAATCATGGACTGGGGGTTCTAGTTCAAACCTCACAATCAGTGAGTAATTCTCCTCGAATCTTTATAACAGATTCGAGAGAGTTCACATCGAGAGAAAGATCGATGCAACAAGTCATTCGTTCATTTCAATGTGAACGACTGATTCCTACGGTCCTCTCGGGATGCCAATGCTGCTCATATGCGGCCCAACTGCTGGTGTTCAACCAATTTACGAACGTCGCTTTACCCAACCAACGACGGCGTTCACACAAGAAGAAGACTTTTGAGGATGAATACCTTAGAGTCACTTCTAACATGATCGGCAGAGGGAGATCATCAGTTCCTAGTTCCGATGAGTCAGAGAATGGTCAGTCTCCTGGCTTGAAAGACTTCCTGAATAAGTCTGATGGAGTTTATCAACATACTCGGACGCGAACAGGAGCCATTCCCCCTGTCAACTATCGGAGTTTAGCCAGGGGAACCAATTCCAATGATGAACACTCAGCCATTGCAGAGTCCCAGTCATCAAGCTCTTTTGTTGAACATGAGAGCTACGCTTATATGACGGGAAACCATGAAGATCTCGCGAAGAGACTTGATGAGCAGGAGGCCATGCTCAAATCTCAGCAAGAGGCCATCAATGAACTCCTGGCCCTGTTGACTCAACTCGTCGCAGACAAGGCCAAATCTCAGAAGACAGATTCGCCACTCAGGCAAGAATCTTCCCGAAGGGAAAGAACGTCTTCGTCCCGACCTCACACAAGCAAAGGGAAGGGAAAAATGGTTGATGACACGGCTTCTGACCAAGAAGCCCACAACCTGGAATCTTCCTCTGATGAAGGAAGAGAGACGGAGTATGAGCAAAATCCTCAGTCGGCTAAAATCGAGGAATTGGAAGCCCGCCTCAATGTCATTGCTAACAGAAGCGAGCTCCAAGATGAGGGAGTTGTCAGGCCCTACCCTGCCGAATGGGACGCAGCCCCTTATCCTCCAAAATTTGAAGTCCCGACGCTACAAACTTTTGACAGCACGGGATCACCGAATCAACATATCTATCATTTCAAGTCACAGACTGGGAATGTAATATCAAACGATGCCATACTGGCTCGATTGTTCATTGGCACCCTTAAGGGAGTTGCCTTTGAATGGTTCAGGAAACTACCTGCCGGATGTATCCAAAGGTGGGCAGATTTAGAGAGACTCTTCCTGTCAAGATTTTTTGAAAAGGATACAGAAGTCTTCATCCATACCCTTCTCGCTACTAAGCAGAAGAAAAGGGAGTCCGTCAAAGCCTTCGTTAAAAGGTTCCGAACCATGGCTCTCCGGTGTTCGTCAGGTATGACACAGTCTACCTTAGTAGAGACCTGTCGACACAACCTGCAGACCAACATCCTAGCTCGAATAGAGGTTGCAGAATGCCGTTACTGGAGACAACTGATCTCTCAAGGCGAACAGGCTCAGAAGATTATTGCCAGGATCAAAGCTGAAGAACAAAGTGGGCAAGATCAGCCCGAGCAATCGGACCAAGCCCAATCTTCTCCTGAGCAATCGGACCAAGCTCATTCTTCCCAATCAGAACCGGAAGATACTACGACCACTGAAGCTAATCCTCTTCAGTAGGATGCCGGGTCTCCAATAACTATCACGTTAACAACTACCTCTGATAGTCAAGCTCGTTAGATTGTGGCCCACTAGGCGACGTGCCATGTCTACCCTTTTTCCCCATGCACTTATTCAAGACTGGGGGTTGATTTATTTGTAGTTCATTGGATTCTGAGTAATAAATTTTCTGAGTTGTTATGTTTAATAAAATACCTCTGTCAACCACAGAATCTACCAAAACTATCACGTCCATCAACTTGTCAATCAGCTTCAATAGGATGGCAGGTCCACAAAACTATCACGTTAACATTTACCTCTGATAGTCAAACTCATCAGATAATAGCCTACCTGGTGATGTGACTCTATTCCGACTTCATGGATAGTGCCCCACTAGACGATGTGTCTTGTCTATCTTTTTTTATTCCCCTGCTAAGTCTTAATCAAGACTAGGGGTTGATTACTTGGAATCCACTGGATTAAGAGTAACGAATCTTTCACATCGTCGAGTTAACATTACACTTCTGACGATCATCACCCTCACAGAGTATGAATGCAGCTTGCATCACTCCCAATTTGTCACGTTAATAATACACCTCTGATAATCAACTTATAAATCCTTGCCAATAGGATGATAGGTCCTCAAAATTGCTCAAATCGCAATCTTCCCCAGCAAGACAATAAGTCTTCAAAATCGAATTCAAATCACAGGTATCAAAACTCATTGTTCCTGATGATAAATTCACCTAGCAAGTCTCCCCAGCGAGACGCTAATTCCCAAAAAACATTTTCTAAAAGTAAGTATATATATATATATATATATATATATATATATATATATATAATATATTATATATATATATATATATATATATATATATATATATATATATTTATATATATATTATATATGAGGAATATTGGGCTATGCTTGCTACCAAGCATAAAATTTGCTTGCTGGTAGTGAGGTGGCATATTATCCCCCACTCATTCAAATGAGGGGCGACCACATTCAATGAGTTGAATGTTCCCCCCAGTTGAAATGATGTGGATGGCGAATGAGACACACTTACTATCAAGGCACAAAATTTTGTCTTGGACCAAGCATACTCATTTTTTCTATATATATATGTGTGGTTGTGTGTGTTTGTGTGTGATTAAGGGATCCTTGTCATAGGAGGGATTACCTCCTTGACGCCTATGTGGCACAATCCCCACCATCCTCATAAATCGCGAGAGAGTGTGTTGAGTTCGGTAGGGATTTGTGCCCCAGCATAGGCGACAAGGAAGGAAAATTCTCCTCCTATGACAAGTATACCCATATTATATACTATAATATAGAGAGAAAACTTGTAGCCTGAGCTGTTTCCAGGCGTTCATTCAGCGTGCGCTGCCAGGGTTTTTTTTTGAAAAAAATCCAACGGCTTTTTTGGATTTTAAACTACCTCTTTTCTCTTCTCGTGACCCCCAACCAGATCCACCCTCTCCCTCTACTCACCTCCAAGATCCAGATGCTTCTCTCTCTACAACCCTCAGATCCAGATCTCTCTCCCGTTGTCGCCTACTCCACCTCCATGCTCCACTCATACCCCATCAAGCCCTCTCCACCCTCCCTCCCCTCCCCTAAATCTCTGCCACGACACCGACGTTCACCGAGAAACCACCAAAAAACCCCCCGTGTGTTCTTATCCTCCTCCGCGTCGAGCTGCTGATCTCGTCGCCATTCACTCTCGTGCGCCATCACTCTCGCCCGAGAACCATC
>NC_033798.1:130984938-130996320 GCF_001876935.1 Asparagus officinalis | reverse complement strand
GATGGTTCTCGGGCGAGAGTGATGGCGCACGAGAGTGAATGGCGACGAGATCAGCAGCTCGACGCGGAGGAGGATAAGAACACACGGGGGGTTTTTTGGTGGTTTCTCGGTGAACGTCGGTGTCGTGGCAGAGATTTAGGGGAGGGGAGGGAGGGTGGAGAGGGCTTGATGGGGTATGAGTGGAGCATGGAGGTGGAGTAGGCGACAACGGGAGAGAGATCTGGATCTGAGGGTTGTAGAGAGAGAAGCATCTGGATCTTGGAGGTGAGTAGAGGGAGAGGGTGGATCTGGTTGGGGGTCACGAGAAGAGAAAAGAGGTAGTTTAAAATCCAAAAAAGCCGTTGGATTTTTTTCAAAAAAAAACCCTGGCAGCGCACGCTGAATGAACGCCTGGAAACAGCTCAGGCTACAAGTTTTCTCTCTATATTATAGTATATAATATGGGTATACTTGTCATAGGAGGAGAATTTTCCTTCCTTGTCGCCTATGCTGGGGCACAAATCCCTACCGAACTCAACACACTCTCTCGCGATTTATGAGGATGGTGGGGATTGTGCCACATAGGCGTCAAGGAGGTAATCCCTCCTATGACAAGGATCCCTTAATCACACACAAACACACACAACCACACATATATATATAGAAAAAATGAGTATGCTTGGTCCAAGACAAAATTTTGTGCCTTGATAGTAAGTGTGTCTCATTCGCCATCCACATCATTTCAACTGGGGGGAACATTCAACTCATTGAATGTGGTCGCCCCTCATTTGAATGAGTGGGGGATAATATGCCACCTCACTACCAGCAAGCAAATTTTATGCTTGGTAGCAAGCATAGCCCAATATTCCTCATATATAATATATATATAAATATATATATATATATATATATATATATATATATATATATATAATATATTATATATATATATATATATATATATATATATATATATATATACTTACTTTTAGAAAATGTTTAAGAAATGTTTTCCTAAGGTGACACCTTAGATTCCCACCTAAGGACGTGGTCTAAAATCACATCATTTCCTAATTTTTTTTATGATCCGTTCTGTTGAACTTGATCTACACGTTTTTAAACCCAAACACATCAATTTTGGGGTGAACCCGTCGTGTTTTGACCCTTCATCCACTCACCGTAATTTTAACGGTTTCGAATGAATAGAACTTTTTGCACGGCTCAACGAAGGGTCAAAACATAACGGGTTCACCTCAAAATTGATGTATTTGGGTTTAAGAACGTGTAGATCAAGTTCACCAGAGTGGATCACAAAAAAAAAAAAGAGAATGATGTGATTTTAGGCCGTGTCCTTAGGTGGGAATCTAATGTGTCACTTTAAGAAAACATTACCATATACCAGTACGCTACTAGGAAAGTTAGTAAATATTAATGTGACGATGGTGATTAGCATAATTCTAATATAGGGGACTGACTATGATCCAAATTGTAATGACTTGCCTTCTTAATTTTAGTTTTGCCTCCTTTTACTTTTATGTAGAACCCTCTTGTAGGATGAAGCTATCCCCCCCTACCCCCCATAATTTTCCTTTTTCTTTTATGTTTTCAGATAGATGTTATTAAGGCCGGTTTGGTATTGCTTTTTTTACGGTACTTCTTGTAACGTCCCGTCCCGGAATCCCGGAGTCGGTATGCTATTAGATCTGATGGATTGGCCTCACAAACCACCACATGTCTTTTTAGCACATTTTGTCCTCACTCGCGCGCTCCCTGGAAAACTTTTAGGGGGTCACCCATCCTAGAATTTCTTCAGGCCAAGCACGCTCAACTTTGGAGTTTCTAAGAGTTGGGTTTTCGAAAAGAAGATGCATCTTGGTGGTATGAGTATTCTAATCAAATATTTCAATACTAATCACATCACCTTCTTAAGGGTTGGAGTATTACAAACTCCCCCACTTAAACTCACAACGTACTCGTTGCGCCAAATCATATCATCCAAGACCGTACCATCCGTGTGAGATTCTAGAGGTGGCTCCTACGGCATATCATCCAAGACCGTACCATCCGTGTGAGATTCTAGAGGTGGCTCCTACGGCCTCAAGAGGTGACTCCCGCCCTCTCGACGTAGCACTTTCCTACGGCCTCAAGAGGTGACTCCCGCCCTCTCGACGTAGCACTTTGCGCCGCATAGCACTTAGCTCTCATAATTCCGGTTGACTTTGCTCAGATACCATTTGTAACGCCCCTTCCCGAAATCCCGGAGTCGGTACGCTATTAGATCTGATGGACTGGCCTCACAAATCACCACATGTCTTTTTAGCACGTTTTGTCCTTACTCACGCGCTCCCTGAAAAACTTCCAGGGGGTCACTCATCCTAGAATTTCTCCAGGCCAAGCACGCTCAACTTTGGAGTTTCTAAGAGTTGGGTTCCCGAAAAGAAGATGCATCTTGGTGGTATGGGTATTCCAATCAAATCTATCAATACTAATCGCATCACCCTCTCAAGGGTTGGGATATTACACTTCTGCTTATTTTTTCCAAGAACCACTAATCATTGTGTTTTTTTAGCATGTTTATTGAAACTATTTCTGCTATTTAAAGAGATGCTTTTAGAACATTGAGGGATGTAATGGGAAAAAGATTTGCGATTGAGAAAGTTAACATAACATTGAGGGATGTAATGGGTGACAAAAGACTGTTTGGTGGAAAAGTAGTCATGTTTGGAAGTGATTTTTGTTAAGTTCTATCAGTCGTTCCACGTAGCACTAGAGCAAAAATAGTCAATGCAAGTCTTGTGAGATTATATCTCTGGGAAAAAATGGAGGAATTATCTCTCACAATTAATATGAGGGCAAGAATTGATCAAGCATTTGGAGAGTTCTTATTGTGCGTGGGGAATGGAGAGGAACCCATAATAAATGAGAATTTGATACTTCTTCCACATGAAATGGTAATAGAATATGACGATGATGAAAACTCTGAAAAAAATTGATTCATGCTATCTTTCCATCATTACAAGCAAATTCATCATCTGCCGAATACATGAAACAACATGTTATTCTTTCAACACGGAATGAGTATGTCGATGGACTTAATGAAAAATTAATTGTATTGTTTCCTAGTGAAGCTAAAACATTCTATAGCTTTGATGAAGTAGTAGATGACATAAATAATTATTACCAAGAAGAGTTCTTGAACACCTTAATGCAGAATGGACTCCCGCCTCACAAATTAGCTCTTAAAAGATATTGTCCGAACATGTTGTTACGTAATCTTGATCCATCTAATGGAATGTGCAATGACACATGAATGATTTGTAGAGGGTATGAAGATAATCTCATCCATGCTGAAATCACAGTTGGTCAACATAGTGGTAACAAATGTCATGATTTCGAGAATACCATTATCTCCAGTTGAAAATGAGGGTTATCCATTCCAATTTCGTAGAAAACAATTTCCAATTCGACTATGTTTTGCAATGACAATCAACAAAGTGTAGGGACAAATAATACGTTATGTTGGAGTATATTTGCCACACGATGTATTCTCACATGGTCAATTATATGTTGCATTATCAAGGGGGATATTGTAATGACCGTAAATTTTTAATACGGGTTTAAATAATTTTTTTTATTTAAACATTAAATATTATCTTTCTAAAAAGAGTATTTGTATTTTCCCTAATTTTTCTAGAATTTTCTATGATTTAAAAATACGGTATTATATTATTTTAATGGTTTTGCTAATTATAAATTTAATTATTTCGGTATGATTTTTAAATTAATATTTAATTATTCATTATTGTTATTGTTATTATTATTTTGACCATAAATTTTTAATATTTATTTGAATAAATTTTCTAGTATTTTAATTATTTTTTTAAATAGGGTATTTTGCCTGCGTTTTCCCTCTCACCTGTAAATCACACACACACACACACTCTCTCTCTCTCTCTCTCTCTCTCTCTCTCTCTCTCTCTCTCTCTCTCTCTCTCTCTCTCTCCCCTCTGCCCCACACCCTTAATTTCCTCCCCAATTCACGCAAATCTCTTCCCTCGTGTTTCCCCCTTGATTCCCTCAAAACCCACGCTCACCCTCACTCTCTCGCTCTCTTCCCCCATGAGATTCTCTCTCACCTCCTAAAAAATCCTCCACACTCAGATATCTCTCTCACTCTCATTTTTCTGTCTCTCTCTCACTCACTCTCACATCTATATATCTCTCTCTCTCCTCGTCCTCACTCTCTCTCCTCTTCACCTCTCCCATCACCGCCGCCTCCCCTCTTCTACCCACCGCCCCCACCAAACTCGACGACGCCCGAACGTAAAGCTACATGCCCAGATCAAACCACGCCCGCGCCTGCACCTCCGCCGTTAGCCTCAAGCTACACCCCGCTAGTCGCGCTTCAGCCCCCTCCCTCACTTCAACCGTGGCCGCCTAAGCCCGCCTGTCCCACACTCCTTTTTCTTTTCATCGCCGCCCAGCCTCCTTGTTCCGTCGTGTCCCTGCTCGATGTGCCTCAGCTCTCGACCGCCGACCAGCCTCCCGCGCCGGACCTCTTCCTCTGACATTCCCCACTTATGCTCAGACCCTCCACACACCCTACGAGAGCCCACCACCACTCACCCCTCTCCCATCGCTGCTGCTTCGCTGAGCCACCACCCCAATTCGCAGCTCCAACCTTCGCCGGAGCTCATCATCAGCGTCACCACCAGCCACCGCTCACCCCCAACGATCCTTGCGACCTCTCCTCTCCTCCGGCGACTCCAAACAGCAAAGATGAGTCCGAATCAGTGAGCTTCACTGTTGAAAATTGCAGATTTGGAGCTGTCTTCGCCCGCATTTTTCGGCCATCTCCGACCTCCGTTTTTGTCGATTCTTTCGCCGGTGCGTAGCCCTTCGTGTTGTCTATCACATGGTATATTCCTTTCACCTGGGCTCTTTATCTACACCTCATTATATTAATATGAATATCGCACGTCACATTAACACTCTAATTTGTAATTTAGCCATCGATTCCGCGAAACCCGTCATAACGTCGTGCAACCACCTCGACGGCCCCACTACGGTCCACAATATACCCAAGGCAAGATCCCTCTTGCTCTTTGACTCATCGTTTTAATTTCTAGATCTGCGGTGAATTAAATATATGCATAGATTAGTCTGTTATTTATCTGCGTGGGTTGTTTGATGAAATAATATTGATTAAATCATAACAATATGATAAATAGTATTTTCAGAATAATTATTATAAATTAAAAGAATTTATGTTGACAACAGAATCATTATAGAGAATTTATGATATAAAAAAATTATTTTGAGAAAAAAATTTATTTTAGATTAATATAATGAGAAACAAATATTTTAAAAGAATTTATTTTGGAATAAATGACTATTTTAGATTATTATAATGAAAAAATAATTTAAAAAGAAATTATTTCATAAAAGAACTTTTTAAATAAATAGATTTATGATTTTAAAAGATTAGAAATAAATTAAAAGAATTTGTTTTGTAAAATGATTATTTTAAATAAAAGTTTATGATTTTAAAAAGACTAGTTTTGATTTAATATAATGTGAAACAAGTTAAAGGAAATTATTTTATAAAAAGGGTTATTTTGAATAATTATATGATAAATAATTTTAAAAGATTAAAAGTTTTGTAAAATAATTATTATGTACTGTAACTATTCACATAAACTGATATTGTTCACAATTATTGTTCATGATTTAGTTATGTGATATGCTATGTCATCGTTGTACATGATTGCTTGTATTTATTTATTGTACTTCTGTGATTGAGAATCATTAGGAATCCATGACTTAGTGGCTTATGTATGATGAACGAGACCTAGAGACATGTTTATGTTGTTGACTTAGAAATACGAGAGATGTTAGGGTAGGAAGTCTTGGTTCATGTGAGCTGATGTGATTGAGTTTATTTTTCAGGATCACGCCGGTGAATTCGTGTAGTCACTGGAGTGGGTCTGAGGAGCTGTGATATATGTGATTGTGATTATTTCTAGGCTTGCGCCGGTGGATTCGCGTAGTCATTGGGGTGGGTCTGAGGGGCTGTGATATATGTGATTGTGATTATTTTCCAGCCTCGCGCCGGTGAATTCATGGTCACTAGGGTGGGTCTGAGGAGCCGTGATATATGTGGTTGTGATGTATTTTCCAGGCTCGCACCAGTGAATTCGTGTAGTCACTGGGGTGTGTTTGAGGGGGTAATGAAACATTGTACGTAGAGTATTGTGACCAGTCAGTTATCCGAGAGTATGATCGATGATTCTATGTGAGATTTAGGTTTAAGACCCATTATAGGATGGTTAGATGTATGATCCAGTTATTTGCATTGTACAAATTTCAGTTGCATCTAGATTGTTAGCTTCCCGATTATATGATTGCATTATTATTATGTTTGTTATTATATTTCTTCCATGTGGGATCTTGCCGTGTGTCATGCACACTGACGTACACCTGTTTTCTATGGTGTACGTCAGATTTAGATGACGGACAAGTTCAATATGTTGATATATTGGAGCCGGAGTACCCCCAGCCGGAATGTCTACCAGATGGAGGAGAATATCAAACTGAAGCTTAGATATTTTATTCATGTAGTAGTTATTAGACATTGGACATTTGTCGTATTTTTCCCTTTCAGTTCAGTTGATGCAATTTTATGACTATCCAATTTTAGTTGCACGTTTTGTATCGGGACTTGTGGACTCTTTTATATTGTCTCGGATGATATATTTTTTCTTTTGGTATGTATCCTATTGTTCTGGTTGTTTATTATATTCTTACTATCTGTGATCGGCGACCTGTGATTTGTATTATTTTGCTTGACGCTTAGCGTACTAGATTGAGAAGAATGATTTATTTATTTGTTCTCCTCAATCTAATACGTCGCGGGCTTGTTCACGTCTCGATTTTCCTGTATTCTGGGAAGTGGGGCGTGACAGATATCAATGAGAACAACTAAGGTATTAGTGAAAGTTGACCAAACAACACTAGTAGAAAAAAGTGCAACATAAAAGGAAAATTCTGTCTAGGTTGCTTAGAATCCCGTCTAGGTTGATCAACCTAGACGACATATAATGCAATGGTGGTGTATGTTTGACATAAAAATTAAAGGGTATAGAGTTTCAAATAACATACATAGAGCAAAAGATAAAAGAAATTAACAAAAATATTTTGGCAACCTAGAGGGGAGAGAGGGCGGGGGGATTTAGGTTAGGGATTTTTTTTTTCAATTTTTGTGAGGGAGAGGGGGTGGGGCGGGGTTTAAAGGTTAGGATTTTTTTTTTGGCAACCTAGACGGAAATTCCGTCTAGGTAGACGAAAATTCTGTCTAGGTTGATTATAAAATTTTATTTAAGAAATATTAAAAAATATTTTTCCGTCTAGTTTGACAATCTAGACGTAATTTTCTGTCTAAATTGTTTCAAACTAGACAGAACAAACTAGACAGAACAAACTAGACGAAATTTTTTCTATCTAGTTTGCTTCAAACTAGACGGAAAATAATTTAGTCTAGTTTGTTCTGTCTAGTTTGCTCATTTTTCTACTAGTGCAAGAAGAACAACAAAAAACATACGCGGAAAATATTGTGTATCTAGAAGTATTATTACCTCAAAGGTAAATCACCTCATTAAAATCATGATTCATTGTTTTTTTCATCATATAATGCACATTTTGTACAACTTACTTTCAAACAATTATTATCTAACACAACATTCTAATATGCAGTGAAGATGTGTATTAAATCCATTAACTATTTACAATACAACATACTATCTTTGATCTCAATGGTGATTTCACTCTTTATGTAACATTTATAGTTTATTCCTTTTATAAAATACTTTGGTACTCAATTCCAGAGCTTCCGATGGAGGTCATAGGGTTGATCCTTGAGAAGTTGATGATGCCTGATCACGCCCAATTCAGTTTCATCTGCAGGTCATGGAAACTAGCTGTTCTAGATCAAATTGCCTTTGTCACAGCCCGATTCCCGATGGCTCATGATGCATAGTAAAGTCTACAATAAGAGTGTTAGGTTCTTGAGTTTATGCGAAAACAAAACCTATGACATCCTTGTAGGCTGTCTAAAAATCACAATAGATAGCTGATCCCCATCAAGCTTCAACAAACAAAAGCTACAAACAGAGGACTTTTCACATAGATCAAGAAGAGTTACAAATCAACGACACTTCTGACAGCTGATGAAAACTCTATTCAGTAGCCTTTATAACCAACTATGAGAGTTACAATCTGACGACTTTCACACCCCATAACAAGCAAAGATCAATGAGCAGTAGCCTTTGCGATGTTGTAATGGACGAGGTTACAAGCCAACAACCTCTCCCAAACGCAGAGTCCATCTCTGCGTTTCCCAAACTCAAAACGCATACAAACCATGCGTTCTCCAGCAGACATTCAACTCTGCAACGCAGAGTTAAAACACAAAACGCACAGACTGTGCGTTCTTCAGCAAACACTCAACCATGCGTCTCAAACTCAAGACGCAGAGTTGAGATTCAGCACACAAGCGGCCTGTGCGCATGCGGCCTGTGCGTTTCAAATCTCTAGTAGAGATTTAACTTTGCGTCTCAAGCCTTAGGCGCAGAGTTAAGGCCCAGAACGCCAAGTTAGGCGTTTGACTTGTTCAAACACAGGTTGAACGGCCTAACAACCGTTTATCCCACGTTCTGAGGGATTCTCGCCCACATAGGAGAGGATTTAGGGGTTGGTTACACCCCTTATCCCCCTATAAATAACCGCATTACTCAACTGAGTAAAGGGTTGATCGGTCTCGGCAGCTAAACCGCACGGAGAAGGCGATTTTCCTGAAGATCAACGAACTGATCGGCAGTTAGTTAATCAAATCTCAGAGAATCCCTTCACCAACGGCAGATCTACTTGGCTATTAACCGAATTTTCGGTTCTAACAACTCTGTTACAGAGTTTCAACTCGCTCTGAGTTCTTAAACTCGTTAAGAGTTCTTAATTAAACTTGCAACGCAAGTTAATTACACTAATCGATTATTCGGTTTTCAACAACTCTTTTCAGAGTTTTCAACTCGTTCTGAGTTTCTTAAACTTGTTAAAAGTTCTAAACCAGATTCATCATACAAGTCAATCGTTCTCGTGAGACAGGGCGGTCTGATCGTCAACGGAGAGCAAATTCGACGCAGGCATTCGAAGGAGGCACTCCATCGCTACCAAGAAGAACCCAGTTTGAAACAAAGGGGAGAATCAAATTCATTCTCCTCTCTTTTGTAATCAGAAAATCCAATTGTAACTGAAATTAAAGGAATACAAATCAATTTTCCTTCATTTCTTTTACTACAAATTTTTTCACAAACAATCCTTCTCCCTCATCTAGATTTCGAAAGATGCGTGTGCATTAGATCTTCTCATGGCTGGCTCATAACTGTACTGTACAGTTTGACAAAGATGCATCTTTTGAATCCGATGAATGGTGCTCAAATTGAGCTCCCCTCTGTCTACTTATGTTAAACTTAAACCGAATATGATTCTGCTATATTAAGTGGACATATACTTAAATAATTTTGGTTACCTCATTTATTTTGTTGTCTTTTTCTGTTTTTGAAGACTTTGTCTATTGGATTTCATTATAATTTTAACTTTATTCTAGGCGTAGTCTTCTTTGGTATGTTTATGATTCTGCTATATGACATTTCTACAATATACTGGTTTTTCATATGCCAAATGAGTGTTCTTTATGATCCTATTTATAATTATATTACGTCTATTTATATCATCAAATAATAAAAGTCACATATCTTTTCGAGAACAAGCATAAATTGCCAATTAAAAGTCATTCAATTAAAACCTAATATATATTATCTATAACATCTTTCAAATATATGCCACATAGAAAAAAATTATCAATGCAATAAAAACTTAGGGGCTACATATAAAATGAAAGTGGTTCATCTTTCAAATATATGCCACATAGAAAAAAATTATCAATGCAATAAAAACTTAGGGGCTACATATAAAATGAAAGTGGTTAAAAAATTATCAATGCAATAAAAACTTAGGGGCTACATATAAAATGAAAGGTGGTTAAACGTGCATCGCACGTGCACCATACTAATATTATGAAAATGAAAATTGGTGATTAACCTCTGCTTCAGATGAATCACAAACATACACATTACTTGTTCACTAGGATGTATTCAATTGTCTGTCCTACCCCTGATCGGTTAAGGACCCCAGGTTCCACTTTTTTTGCTTCGCTTTCAACATCTACATCTATACTGCAGTAAGTTAATCTACATCTATATTTATTGTGAAATCCACTTACTTTTGGTGATAATGTTTTTACTGTGTTTGTGGAACATTATGATGATGGAACATATTGTTGTCATATGTAGTAAGTATTTATTTGCTTTCATTTTGTAATATTTATCTTCTATGGTTAATATCTTATTGTGGAATACTAACTTTTTAAATTGAATTTGTGAATGCAGGATATTTCCTAAGATGCAAGCAACCTACAATGTGTACACATTGTACTGGATGGCTATTGCTCTGGGGCATTTAGGTATTTGGTTTTCGTTGGTGATTTTTTTATTTTTAGGCTATGATGATTGTTAATTTTTCTGAGATTAGCAACCTGCAATATCTATTGATATTGCATTGGATGGCTAACAATGATGATATTGACCAAGTTCTGAGCCCTAAGCTAAACACAATATGTGCTCGGGATTGTTGGTGGTTGTTGTTGTTGGTTGTTGCTGGTTGTTGGTTGATCTTGTTGTTGGTTGATCTTCTTGTTGGTTGATCTGGTTGTTGGTTGTTGGTTGATCTTGTTGTTGGTTGTTGCTGATTTCATTCCTTCTGATTTTGTTCCTTGTGTTTTTTGTTGTTGGGTTTGTGATTTCATTCCAGGTTGCTAAAAGATGCTCTGGTTTGTGCTATGTTTTGTGCACATATGACATCTTCTCTTTTGCTCAAGTTCTATTTGAGCTCATGTTTTGTGGATGCTCTGTTGTTCAACTTCTATTTGAGCTCATGTTTGCTCATGACCAGTTTTACTGATGCTCTGGTTTGTGCTATGTTTGTGTTCAGTCACTTGGAGTTCTATGTGTGTTCAGATTTTCCGCACTGTTTGTTGATTATGATACTGTTTGTGGGTGTTCAATTTAGGCTATGATGATTGTCAATTTTTTTGAGATTAGCAATATGCAATATCTATTGATATTGCACTGGATGACTAACAATGATGATATTGAACAAGTTCTGAGCCCACAGCCATAATTCGCATATACATGTGGTTGATTTATTTGACATAGTGTCAAGAAATATTTTCAAATGATTTTTTGCACATAAAGTTCAACATGCATAAATTATCAGGATCGATGCTATTTG
>NC_033798.1:130983629-130984336 GCF_001876935.1 Asparagus officinalis | reverse complement strand
ATGTGTATACTTGGTACCAAACATAAATTTTGTCCTTGGTAGTGAGATGTCATATTCTCATCCACTTATTCAAATTCCCAACCACTCCCCAACCCATGTGAATGTGGCCCCGATTTCAATGAGTGGAGGGAAATATGCCATCTCACTACCAAGCACAAAAACTCATGCTTGGTACCAAGCATACCTATTTTTCTCATATATATGCATGTTCGGGTCGCAGACTAATAAACGCGGGCGGGTAGGATATCTGAACCCGGGTAGAGAGGATCATTCAAACGGTGACAGAAAAGGATTTTTCAGACACCGTCCCTACAACCACAACGATCCTTTCGATCCTTTCCGATGGACTACGAGGTACTCTCTATTCCTTCGTATTTTAGGGCTGAATAACCACTACGATGTGAGAGGATCATTCAAACGGTGACAGAAAAGGATTTTTCAGACACCGTCCCTACAACCACAACGATCCTTTCGATCCTTTCCGATGGACTACGAGGTACTCTCTATTCCTTCGTATTTTAGGGCTGAATAACCACTACGATGTACGTACCGTTAATTGCGATTCGCAGGGAAAGTTTCCAGTTTATGTACGGAGGAGGAGGGGGGAGCGGCGCAAGGCCATGGAACAAAGTGTCCGACTTCTATTCTCATCTGATAAATCATCGTGATGATGATCCCCCCCTCGCTGCTCTTTCGACCCTCTTCCC
>NC_033798.1:130961725-130983517 GCF_001876935.1 Asparagus officinalis | reverse complement strand
GTCGACGATAGAAAAGCCAATCAACTCAGAGAAAGGTCTCTGCCGCTGGAAGGCTGTGCTGTTGTTGCTGGCCGCACCGATAAGGGCGTCACTGCCCTCCAACAAGTTTGTTCATTTTGTCAGTTCATCAATTCACCCGCCCCCCTCCTCTTTTTCTTATTAGTTTAAAAATCACTTCCAGAAGCTAAATGCAGCATTAGAATGTCAGTCACCTCTGAACCCGCGGCTCCAATTGGGCACTGCAAAAAGTTAAAAATAAAAAAAATTATAAAAACCAAAGGTGAAAATAGAAAAAACCTGTCACATGCATTGGTTGAAGAGTAAATCAAGTATAAAGCTACCGATTTATACTTGATCATTTTGTAACGAGCCTGCCTAATGTAGCTACTATAGTACACACAGAAGGGTATCTAGGACGGTTCTGTAAATCAGGGTTGAGAATTGTTCTTTCATCCTTTTGTTCGTTTCATCCGTTCTTACTGCAATTTTATTGTAAAACCTTTTCCGCCGTGTTAGGAAATGCAAATAACGTTGGTACATAGTAAAAGTGGTATGCATGTGTTGTGGAATGATGGTACGTTGGCAAGAGTTGGAGACCGTGACACGCTGGTTATCTCTTTAGTTTAATCGACTTGCTTTGGATCTTTGCTAATGTATTCTTATGGATCACTAGATACTTGGAAGAAAGATGTTACCTGTGAAGATATAAGGGATGCAGTTAATAATTCTGCACCGGGAAAGATCAGAGCTGTATCTGTCTCCAAGGTAGGGTTTCATGAAACTGGACTCTCTCTAATCTGTTCTGTTGTAGATAACGCTCTTGATTATGAAGTTCGGTTGTCAATTAAATTTATTCCTCAGTTAATTTTACTGGCTGGTTGGTTGGTTGTAAGTATACTTGGAAAATGCGGAAATGGTGTGCGTACTAGATGTTTGTTTAGTTTCGTTGTTGATGGTGCTAAAAGAAGTACAACTCCACTGTCTGATTAGCTGTATTTACTCTGCATGCAGTTGCCTTGCTGTTGTGGTAAGTGAGGAGAACCTTGCACATTACTACTAACAGACGAGTTAAGTTTTGGCCAATTTGGCTGCAACACTGCTAATGCTGGCTACAATCTGCATCCTAGCTTGCCGTCGAGCTTTAATTACCTCAACACCAACACTTGAAACCATTTAAATGCTCTTAAGTGGTTTTGCTGCAACACGATTTTAAAACAAACTAACAATCTAAGCTGTTCTTTGCCTTTACTTTTTTTTGGGAACGAATCTCAGTCATGTTGCCTGTTAATGATAATTTATGTTTATATCCTGATAGGGAATCATCTCTGCAGGTGTCACGTGCATTCCATCCAAATTTTGCAGCGAAATGGAGACGCTACTTTTACATTTTCCCTCTTGATGATGGTGATCAAGACCAAGAAAATGGGGGCATTGTGACTAGTAGCGACGAGGATGATGATCGCATGAAAGGACAGACTGAAAGCTATGAGGTTGATAGATTGTCAGGTGTTTGGAATGGTAATGGAGATCTCAAATATGAAAAGAAACCAAAAGACTTTGATGTAAACAAGGTGAATGAACTTCTACGCCAATTAGAAGGGAAGTCTTTATCGTACAAAATATTTGCACGGGATACAAAAGCTTCAAGAAGCATGTAAGGCGAATTTACTAACTTCAAAGTTCAAATATAAACAGGGGAAAACATTATTTGCTTCTGATGATATATCAGGCACTGAAGTGACTTAAGAAACCATTTAAAGAATGAAGTGTTCTCTTGGCACGACACCTTTGTGAAGCTGAGTAATGATTCCTTGTAATCATAAACATCTGCATTTTCTTCTGTTCAGTTGTGTGCATAACGTTGCGATTTAATACTATTATAATTTCATCCTTTTGTTTTATTGCAAGGGCTTCTCACTAAAAAGAATCAGTAAGTTTATCATCTCTTATTTACGTTATTTTTTGCTATTTCAGTGGACCACCAACAGAGTGTTTTATGTTTCATGCTCGTGCTGCAGAAGCCAAACTTCCTTGTATTAACCAGGTATTTATGCCTCCCTATTTGCTTAATACTGTAGATTGTGGGATGACATATTGAATTTTCCTCGGAAGTTTTAGCATATATCATTATTCTATCTCTATTCCCATTACAATGAGGCCTCCCATGGTGCAAACTCCTCTGGATAAGGATGTGTAAACGGATTGAAAAAAATTCTCTTCTCATCTACCTGACGTGCATCGACTAAGATAACCACTTACCAGAAAAGGAATTTGCAGCTGTTGGCAAAGGGAATATTCCTTACTCAAGACGGTTGCTAGCTTTATGGGCAGTTGCTAATTTACCATAAAACTAGTAGAGCAATTGGCAGGTAGGAATAATTCCTAATTTTCTGTAGTTTAAAGTCATGCAACTGAGAAGCAGTTTTCAAATATCTTGTGTAGTAACTCAAGAAAGAGGGGGCCTATGATATGATTTGGTATAGGACCTTGGAACGTTTGGTGAATTAGGGACCTCAAAAAGTAAAGATACAAATTAAAGATATACTCTCTCGTCAATAAAACGGATTATTTAAGACAACATTTATCAGCATTTCCCATTTTGCTAGTTGCAAGCTTAATTTGAAGGGTGGTTGCCTTCATCTAGTTTTCAACTTCATTATGTTGTACATCAGCCTGTTTAATCTATAGGTAGTAATGGTGCATGTTGTACCAGATAGAATTTGTCAAATATCAGCATTAGTGGTCATGCTTATTGCAGAGTGTTGATCATCCTTAGATCATGTTTGTCTTGGTTACACGTTAAAATATTTTATTTTAAGTTCTCGAGCAAAGTGAATTCTCACCATTGTTCTGATGGTAATTGTTCATTCATAGGGTTGTAAAGAACTGAGGGTGATGTGCGTGGAACTGGTTGCAAATCGCTTCTTGCGCAAGGTATTATTTTGCATCCTTAGATATTACATGTCTACCGTAATGATTCAGTGGAATGCAAATTACAGGCCACTTTTAGATTATCTCACAGCTGTCTCTAGAACATGCAGCTATCGACAGGGGTGACTTAATCCATAGTTTTGGTTACTGAATTTTAAGTCGTTGTGGAAGCATATTGATGTTGTTGACTCGGCTATTGGGATTATTCTCTTAACTAGGTTTAACCTGAACTAATGAGAACATTATCAATAAAATGATTCAAGTATAGAGAGTTAAAGCATGCATTTCGGCAAGCTTTCACTTAGGTTTTGTTGTTGTTGTTTTGTGCAGATGGTTAGGGTGCTTGTTGCGACGGCCATAAGGGAAGCAGCAGCAGGTGCCAACAATGATGCTTTACTAAAGCTGATGGATGCTTCATGCAGACGGGCCACAGCTCCTCCTGCGCCTCCAGATGGTCTCTGTCTTGTTGACGTTGGTTATGGAGATTTTATACGAGAAAATTGTTTTATTCAATAATCAAGGTATATGTCACATTGGGTCTTAGGTTAATGCGCGATATGCATGAAACAAAGAAGAATGAACTCCTAAATTGTTTTCGTAATGTATCAATATGGGAACCGTCTGCAGATGATCACAATGTCCTACATTACATACTCTGGATTCAATTCAGCCTGTCAACCTGAATTTGCAATTTCCCAACAGTGTGCGATGCAGCAATATGTTGGTGGATTGTCTTAAAATTTAGCTATCGCTCCATTATGAAAACCAGAGACGGAGAAGGGGGAAGAAAAAAGAATGTGGGTGGGAGCCTGGAGTCGATGCCAATAATAGGTTAAGGGGCGGCCTGATGTGGCTCTGGCAACAGCTGCTGAAGAAAGAGGAGACAAGTTCCTATTAATTTCAACTGCTCACGAAGCCCTCCCGTGAATCTCTGTTCTTAGACACGTCCTCATCCAACATCCTCCTAATTTGCATCATTTCCTTTTTCTTTTTTTTTTCCCACACACACACACATGTATTATGTATATGTATATAAAATGCCGGAGCCATCCATCAATTTTAATAACTAACTCACAGACAAGCCTCCCTCCCTCCCTCCCTCCCTCCCCCCTCACATTACCGTATCCATTCGTCCCCCACAATTTAGCATCCACCCCCCCTGACCTCCCGTTAGTTATTCTTATTCGTTTATCGTCTTTCCTCCTGTTCTCTCCTCTCCCCCTCTCTCTCTCTCATCCTTCCCGGTCAACCATGCCGGGAAGCTTTGACGGGCCTCGTTCTCCTCGCCCCCCCCCCCCCCCCCCCCCCCCCCCCCCCCCCCCCCCCCCCCCCCCCCCCCCCCCCCCCCTCCCCCCCCCCCCCCCCCCCCCCCCCCCCCCCCCCCCCCCCCCCCCCCCCCCACCCCCCCCCCCCCCCCCCCCCCCCCCCCCCCCCCCCCCCCCCCCCCCCCCCCCCCCCCCCCCCCCCCCCGCCCTGTCGCGGTCATTCACAGCTGCATTCCCTTGAACCCACAAACAGGGCATCTGCCTCATCGTCAGAGCCCGACTCCCTCCTGAATCAAGTCGACGTATTGGTCGGTGGGCGGGGCGATGAGGCCTGCGCGAGCTGGACATCGGCCTCCAACCCCATTGCAAGATCAGGGTCACCGACATGGGTGGCTCTACTGCACCAACACGAAGTGTGGCCCGCAGCTCGAAGCATGGGCCTCGCGCACCTCAACGCTCACCTCCCTCGCGGCCTCACCAGCCCCGCGCCATCCGCTCCATGAACAGACTTTGTGGGACCTGCCGACATAAGAGCCCTGGGCTCCCTCAAGGCCCTCTACCTCTCCAACAACCAGTTCTCCGGCGTCATCCCTGAGGGGGCTTTCCTGGGGACCAGGTCTCTGAAGAAGGTTTACATCTCCAACAACGAGTTCACCGGGAAGATCCCTTCGTCCCTCACTCAGCTCTCCAAGCTCATGTTCCTCAGGCTTGACGCCAATCAGTTTGAAGGAGAGATACCGGAGCTCAAGCAGCCCGCTCTCCAGCTCCTCAACGTCTCCTATAACAAGCTCGAAGGCAGAATTCCAGAATCCATCAACAGCATTGATGATCAAGCTGTTACGCAGTCCTCTTAATCTCACCCCCCCCCCCACCCCACCCCCGCATGCACTCCTTAATCTCAGCTCCCCTCATAAATTTTAGGTTCTATTTATATAATTATACAACATTGGCCCGTTCAGCAACGACAAGCTGTGCGGCCTCCCCTTTCAAATGAAATGCCCAGGAGCTCCATCCGAGAAAATTCGCAATCGGCTAATGATTGATAATATGGGTAATGTATTGCAGCGCGTGTCTATCATTAGCCTTGATTCTTGTTGCTCTCTTCCGCCAGCCGCCTCGGAACAACGAGGTAGACGACTTTCCTCATTCCCCTACTACATCAGGATCTGTCGCGTCGACAGAACAAGCTGGAGCAGATTTGCTGTGTCACTCTGCCTGGAAACCATGCTGCAGCTGGCCAGAACGCCACTCCCAGCGGGAGAGATCACACAGGAGGAGAAGTTGACATTCCTACAGGACGGTGGGGAGAGGTTCGAGTTGCAGGATCTGTTGAGGGCTTCAGCAGAAGTGCTGGGCAGCGGCAACTTTGGGTCTTCGTACAAGGCAGTGCTGATCGAAGGGCCTTCGGTGGCCGTGAAGAGATTCAAGGAGATGAATAGGGTTGGGAGAGAGGACTTCCAAGAGCACATGAGAAGGCTTGGCAGGCTGTCTCACCCTAATGTCCTGCCTCTCGTCGCCTATTACTACAGGAAGGAAGAGAAGCTCATCATCACCAACTACATTCTCAACGGCAGCCTGGCTCACATGCTTCACGGTGCGTAACGTGAGCCAGTTATCACGTCATTTCATTCCTTTAATCGCTTGTTCCATACTAAATCACATTTTATCTCCTGATGCAATGCCATGTCTCAGGCAATCGCGGATCAAACCTTCCTCCTCTGGGGTGGCCGACGAGGCTGAAGATAATAAAGGGGGTAGCAAGAGGGCTAGCCTACTTATACGAAGAGCTCCCCATGCTTATTCTGCCACATGGACACCTCAAGTCATCCAATGTGCTCATCGACGACAACTACGAGGCCCTCCTAACCGACTACGCCCTTGTGCCCTTGGTCAACAACTCGCACGCCTCCCAGGTCATGGTCGCTTATAAGGCGCCCGAGGTGACAGAAACAGGCAAACCATCGAAAAAGAGCGACGTGTGGAGCCTTGGGATATTGATACTGGAGGTACTGACAGGTCAGTTTCCGGCTATTTACCTGCAGAAAGGGAAGGGAGGCGGTGATTTGGCGGGGTGGGTGAATTCGGTTGTTAAGGAGGAGGCGTTCGATAGCGAGATGAAGAGTGCTGAGAACGGGGAGAAAGGGCAGATGTCTAAGCTGTTGCACATTGGATTGCGATGCTGCGAGCCGAACGCCGACAACAGGTGGGACATCAAGGAAGCATTGGACAGGATTGAGGAGCTCAAGGGGACGGGAGCCGAGGAAGAGGAGGAAGATTCTTCGCTTCTGAGCGAGGTGGCGTTGGGTTCTTCAAGTTAATTAAAAAAAGAAACACCGCTCTTGTTGCAAACAAAAACAAATGATGAGAGAATGATCATTTTATCTCAACTTTAAAAATTTGAAAAAAAAAACAAATTAATTAAGAAAAGAAAAGAAGAAGGGAAGAGGTCATTGTGATGCTTGATTCAGATTTTGGCATTCATCAGTCTCGACGGTGTGGCTGTTTGTCAGTGTCTGAGCTTTCTTTGGTTCTTGTAACTACATATTTGGAGCCGCATGTGAAGTGGTGGTGGAATTTGTAAGAGATTTCTTCCCCCCCTCCAAACATGTCAATTTTTGCAGTGCTTTCCCCTTTCTCGTACTGGATGGATGTTAAGGGCTTGTTTGTTTTACATTTTTTGCATGGGAAGGGGGGCGGAAAGCTGCCAATGTGGCAGCTTTCTCCCCAAAACGCCTCTTTAAGAGTTGAAATCTAATATTTGGTATCCATTCGCTCAAGAAATGCATCCGAACAAGCAATTTGTGAAATCCATGAATTTCAATTCTTAGATTCCAAACCCCTTGAATTCAATTCTACACTTCAAATCCAAATATATGAATTTCATAAGGGTTGTGTTTTGTGTGATATTAAGTAAGACATAACAGAAGGAATTGTAACTCGAGCAGGTTCTAATTTACATCAACTGGAGCGCGTTCTGGTACTATGATGTGCCACTTTGGGGTATAACTAGCAAAACCAATGTACTATGTTAAATAATCTTTCATAGATGCGTAACCAAAAGTTTGGTCAGACCCTGCAGAGCTTATTTTTATTTTTCTTTTTTGTGTGATTTATATCTCTTGTGTGTGTTTGAACACAGTTTATATTAATTATTCAAATGATAAGCTGTTCCGTAGTCTTTGTTGCCTTGACACAGGTCGAACCTCCGTGTAGATATTGGGCATAGACTTCACACGTACGTTTAGGGCGCGTTTGGTAAAAAAAATTTGCCTGAGAATGGGGGCGGAAAGCTGCCAATGTGGCAGCTTTCTCCCCAAAACGCCTCTTAAAGAGGCGTTTTGGGGAGAAAGCTGCCACATTGGCAGCTTTCCGCCCCCATTCTCAGGCAAATTTTTTTTACCAAACGCGCCCTAAACGTACGTGTGAAGTCTATGCCCAATATCTACACGGAGGTTCGACCTGTGTCAAGGCAACAAAGACTACGGAACAGCTTATCATTTGAATAATTAATATAAACTGTGTTCAAACACACACAAGAGATATAAATCACACAAAAAAGAAAAATAAAAATAAGCTCTGCAGGGTCTGACCAAACTTTTGGTTACGCATCTATGAAAGATTATTTAACATAGTACATTGGTTTTGCTAGTTATACCCCAAAGTGGCACATCATAGTACCAGAACGCGCTCCAGTTGATGTAAATTAGAACCTGCTCGAGTTACAATTCCTTCTGTTATGTCTTACTTAATATCACACAAAACACAACCCTTATGAAATTCATATATTTGGATTTGAAGTGTAGAATTGAATTCAAGGGGTTTGGAATCTAAGAATTGAAATTCATGGATTTCACAAATTGCTTGTTCGGATGCATTTCTTGAGCGAATGGATACCAAATATTAGATTTCAAACGTATTGATCGAAATCTAATATTTGACTTTGTTTACCGCTATTATCACAAGCTGTAATATCAATCTAAAATGGTACTATATAACAAAGTGAAATTTTCTGGGACCTGCAACCAAACGCTTCTCCAGAGCTATTTACACAAGGAAAACCAAAGCCTTACAAAATGTCAAAGTGGCAAATGTTACCAATTCTCATCGGTAAAATCATACCAATTAATATTGCTCGTTAGTTCCTGGAGGCTTAATTCCAAGACACCAAAAAAATGTTGATTGATGGTCAGAGAGGTCTCCATTAGATCCAATTTGATCGTTGCCGGAGGACTAATGATTATGTATCAGCTGCAAGCTATGTGTCGTCACGGCGTAGCATCAACTACTACTGTGTGTGTCAAACGTTTGCATTCTTTTTGGGTTATTTCGTTCAAACTAATGAATCACGGGTAGTTACTCAAATAACCGTGTGAAACACAACTTTTGGATGCTGCCCACATGATTCGCTAAAAACAAACAAACATAGAAGCGATTAGTTAACTTTTCGTGTCAAATCTAAAATTACTCTCAGCTGTAAGTTGGGGAGATAACTGAACTCTACTTTGGGGCACATTGGTGCCGGAATTACACAGCCATATATTCAGATAGGCGTATCATAGAGCTATCAGAAGTAGCAAGAACAAAGATGGAAAAGAGATCTTCATTGATCTATTGAAGGCAACATATATACAACACGTACGATCTTCAGTGTTCAAGTGGCAAATGTTAATTTGCAACATGAAAACACACTAATGGTTGGACATGGCAGGAGCTCATATGCGTTTGCAACACACACACACACACTCTCTCTCTAGTATACACCCCGCGTGACGCGGGGAAAGCAGAGATTTCAAGTTCCTACAAACAAATCAATGATTACTTCTCAATAATCATAACTGCTAAAGGTCAGTTTGATTTCAAAAACTGAAATAAGCCTCAACATGACAATGCTCAGTTTAGCATACAGAAACTGACAGGAAAAAGACGGATTAGTAATCATAATATTAGCACTATACGACATTGAGGAAGACTCATAGTTCACTCTTTGGATGAGTAAAAGAACAATGGATGAGAGCAATCACAAGCATTTACGAGTACCCTACTGTCAAATACAAGGTATCAAAAATCACCAATAGACTTAAACTCTAGCTTCATACGAGCAAAACTCACTTACCACTTCCAGGCATCAGTAATTCACTGTTAAACAAGACCGTAACTGTGAAATCTCAAAATGTCCAGAGGTGATACAATTTTGTAGAAGAGCAATCATTTGTATGATAAAGAGAGAGGTCGTACAATTTTGGAGAAGGCAACCTGTTGGTCTCGGGTGTGGAGACCCAAACCTGAAATCAAACAAAAGAAGAAAACAGGAAAAACGACCTGGTCCAGTTGACCGATGGACGTGGTCCGGTCGACCGCGACGCTTGCAGGAAAACAAGCAGAAATCAAAGCTCTGGTCGGTCGACCGAGGGCATTGATCCGATCGACCGAAAACATGCACCAAAACCCTGCAGAAATTGACATTCTGGCCGGTCGGCCAAAGCACATGACCCGGTCGACCGGGAACGGGATTTCCAGTTTCCTAAACTGTTTGGGAAACTGTTTTGGGCTGGGATCCTATGTATAACTAAACGATTTTAGAGTTATTAGAACACGTGGAAAAGAGGGTTTTGAGAGGATTCTTTCAGAGAGATCTCAGAGAGATAAAAAATTATTTGTGGGCATTGTAATCTTCTTCAACTAATCAAAAGAATTGTGTAGTGTGGCTCCCGAGGATAGGCACGTTGCCGAACCTCGCTAAATCTGGTGTGTTCTTTCTTGTTTATCTTTCCTGTAATTTTTATTTTATTTGTGAGGATTTCCTACTTGCTAAACTCTTAGCACAAGATCCGGAAGTGCACGGATTCGATTGATTGTTTCGAATTCCCAACAATTAGTATCAGAGCTTCGTTCAAAAGATTTGTGCGAGAACCATGATAGAGGAAAGCAAATCGAAGATTGAGAAGTTTGACGGGTCAGACTTCGCCTACTGAAAATCACAGATGGAGGACTATCTGTACTAGAAAGATCTTTACCGTCCGTTGATGGGCAAGGCTAAGGGAAAGAAAAAGGAGGAATTAGATGAAGAGTGGGAAATACTGGATAGGAAGACTTTAGGGTAAATTCGGTTGTCACTTGCCAAATTGATCACCAATAATATAATAAAGGAGAAGACGGCGGTGAGACTTATGAAAGCGCTTGCGAAGATGTACGAGCAACCGTCAGCTGCAAACAAGATGCATCTCGTCAAAACGCTTTTCAACCTCAAAATGGCAGAAGGATTCTCCTTCACGATGCACCTTAGCGAGTTTAACATGATTGTTGATCAGCTTATCTCCGTGGACATCACGTTTGATGACAAAGTACATGCCCTATTGATTCTATCGCAGTTACCAGATAATTAGGCAGGTTACATGACCGTAATCAGCAACTCGGAGGGAAAGGAGAAGTTAAAGCTGAGCGAAGTTATTAGCATGATTCTATCTGAGGAGGTTAGAAGAAAATCGTCCGAATCAGAAGGTTTAGGTTCAGCCCTAAATCTCGAGCAGAAAGGCCGAAGCTAAAAGAAGGGTAACCAGAATAAGAATCGTTCGAAATCAAAGAAGAAGAGGTCGAACTCGAAGGTTAGGCCTATTAAAGGGAAGCGTTGGAACTGTAGCTAGGAGAACCATATGTCTTCAGTCTGTAAAGCACAAAAGAAGGATGTGAATGAACAAGAGGCTCATATCGTGCAAGATGAATTGATCCTTGCTATGGACAACGATTCTGATTCATGGGTAATTGATTCAGGAGTCTTTTTCCATGCCACTGCTAATAGGAAGCTTCTTCAGAACTATGTAGTAGGGAACTTTGGGAAAGTATACTTGGGGGACAACGAGCCTTGCAGTATTATTGGAAGAGGCGACGTGCAGATTCAGATGAAGGGCTCTAAGTGGAATCTGAAGAATGTCAGACACGTACCGAAGCTGAAGAGAAATCTTGTTTTGGTAGGCCAGCTTGGAGTAGAAGACTGTTTCAATATTTTCACCGGGGATACGTGAAAAATCTCCAACGGTATTATGGTGGTTTCCTGTGGCAACAAAACAGAAACTCTCTATCTCACTTCACATGCGAGTGACACCCTCGCAGTTACAGCTAGCAAGAAGAGTGTAGATCTGTGGCACAATAGGTTGGGACACACGAGCGAGAATGGTATGAAGATTCTTCACTCACAGTAAAAGCTAACCGACATCGATTCAGTGAAAGTTGGTGTTTGCAAGGATTGCATCTACGGGAAGCAAAAAATGACCATCTTTCAGAAAAGTAGAAGGCCACCAAAGACTCAGAAGCTAGAGCTTATTCATACGGATGTATGAGGTCCAGCTAGCATGTCTTCTCTTGGCGGCGGTTCGGCGTACTATGTCACCTTTATCGACGATCACTCAAGGAAGGTGTGGGTATACTTCATGAAGCACAAGTCAGAGGTGTTCGGGATCTTTAAAAAGTGAAAAGTCATGGTGGAGAACAAGTCAAATCGTCTGAGATCAGACAACAATGGAGAATACGAGTTGGAGGAGTTCAAGAGGTTCTGTGTTCTAAATGAGATTCGTTTGGAAAGGACTACTCCAGGGACAGTGCAACAGAACAGCGTTACAGAGAAGATGAACAGGACATTGACAGAGCGTGCGAGGAGTATGCGTTTACTTGCAGGTCTACCTAAGATGTTTTGGCGGACGCGGTGCATACATCAGCTTATCTGATTAATCATGAGCCATCACTTCCAATGGATTTTAGGATTCCAAAAATGGTTTGGAGTTGCAAGAAGGTTAATCTCTCACACTTGCGAGTATTTGGCTATGTAACATATGTTCATATCAGTGACCATATCAGGGACACGTTAGAAGCTAAGTCACAGAAGTGTACATTCATTGGATACGTTATTAATAAGTTCGGATATCGTCTTTGGGATGAGAAGAATAGGAAAATCATCAGGAGCAGAGATGTGATATTCAATGAGGAGGTGATGTACAAGAACAAGAACAATATCAAGGATAGCAAAGCAGTGGGAGCAGCACTACGGATGCAGGTGGATTCGAGTACATAGATTTAGAAGAACTTCCAGATAGGGGATACATTATTATTTTCGACTGAAGAACGGAGGAGACTCCAGGTGCATAGACTACTACCAGGGCGTGGAGCTTAGGAGGTCATTCAGGGTACCCAAATCTATCCCAAATATCTTTCATCACTAGATTATTTACTTTTGACAGATAACGGTGAACCAGAGTATTATGAGGAGGCTATGCAAGTTAGTGAATCTCAACAGTGGGAGCATGCAAAGCAAGAAGAGAAGAATTCTCTACACTCGAACGAGACATGAGAGTTAGACTAGCTACCTGCACAGAAGAAAGCATTAGATAACAAGTGGGTCTACTGAGTCAAGCAGGAAAGTGATGGAAGCAAGAGGTACAAGGTCAGATTAGTCGTGAACGGGTTCCAACAGCGGGAATGAGTGGATTATACAGAAATATTTTTCCCCATTGTGAAGCTTACAACCATTAGAATGGTGTTGAGCTTAGTAGCTACAGAAAATCTTTACCTTAAGCAGTTAGATGTAAAGACTGTCTTTCTTTATGGTGATCGGGATGAAAAAATTTACATGAAGCAACCTGTTGACTTCATTGAAGAAGGAAAAGAAGAGATGGTGTGTAAGCTCAAGAAGAGCTTGTACGGATTAAAACAGGCTCCGAGACAGTGGTATAATAAGTTCGACAACTTCATGCAGAGCAATGGTTATGAAAGATGCAATTCAGATCATTGTTGCTACTTTAAGAGGTTCGAGTCCAGTTATATCGTGTTATTATTATATGTTGATGACATATTAGTTGCAGGACCATGTTTAGAGAAGATAAACAAGTTAAAGAAGAAGTTGGCGAAGGAGTTGGCTATGAATGATCTGGGTGCAGCGGAGTAAATTCTTAGGATGCGAATAAGTCGAGATGAAGCTGAAGGGACGTTGAAGTTGAGTCAATCTGAATATATCGAGAAGGTACTTCAGAGGTTCAACATGGAAAAATGTTAAGCCCGTTGGCACGTCCCTTGAAAGTCAATTCAAGTTATTTGAGAAGCAATCGCCCAAGAAAGATGCGGAGAGGGAGCACATGAGCAGAGTGTCATATTCATCAGCCATTGACAGTCTTATGTACGCGATGGTTTGCACGAGGCCGGTGCCCCTGCAGTGAGAGTTATGGGCAGATTTGCAAGCAATCTAGGGAAGCACCATTGGAAGGCCGTGAAGTGGATATTGCATTACTTGAGAGGAACTACGGATATGTCATTGTGTTTCAGGAGGAAGGAGTTGGTACTACGGGGATACGTGGATGCAGATTTTACTGGTAATCATGATACGAGGCGAAGCACCATGAGGTATGTATACCTTAGCATCGACAGCAGTAAGCTGGGTCTCACGTTTGCAGAAAATAGTATCATTATCCATTACTGAGGCAGAGTATGTCGCGGTGACTGAAACCAGTAAGGAGATGATTTAGTTGACCGGATGCCTTAAAGAGTTGGGTTTGAAGCAACATAACAGCGTTCTTTATTGTGATAGCCAGAGCGGTATACACCTTGCCAAGGATCCAGTATATCATGCCAGAACAAAGCACATCGACATATGTTACCACTTCATATGCTCGTAGATTGAGGATGACAAGATACAATTGGAGAAGGTTTTGGGGAGCCAAAATCCTGCGAATATGTTGACGAAAACAGTAACTATCGACAAACTGGAGTTGTGTGCAACTTCAGTTTGTCTTCACGCGTAGGAGTCGAAGGCGGATCCACACTAGGAGGATCAGCGGGATCGCCGAGATGATGATGATTGAAGAATGGATTTTTTCTGGGGAGGAGAAGATGCTTGCGAAGATGGCAGGACTTCGGAAGAACTCGTTGATGACAGTTTGATCTCCAAGTGGGAGATTGTTGGTCTCGGGTGTGGAGACTCAAAATTAAAATCAAACAAACGAAGAAAACAGGAAAAACGTGGGTCGATTGACCGACGGACCTTGTCCGGTAACCTGCGACGCCTGCAGGAAAATAGGTAGAAATTAAAGCTCTAGTCAGTTGACCGAGGACCTTGATTCGGTTGACCGAAAACATGTACCAAAACCCTGCAGAAATTGATATTATGGTCGGTCAATCGAAGCACATGGCCTGATCGACCGGGCACGAGATTTTCGGTTTCCTAAACTGTTTGGGAAACTATTTGGGCTGGGATCCTATATATACCTAAACGATTTTAGGGTTATTAGAACACGTGAAAAAGAGGATTTTGAGAGGATTTTTTCAGAGAGATCTTAGAGAGATAAAAATCTATTTGTGGGCATTGTAATCTTCTTCAATTAATCAAAAGAATTGTGTGGTGTGGCTCATGAGGACGTAGGCACGTTGTCAAACCTCGTTAAATCTGATGTGTTCCTTATTGTTTATCTTTTCTATAATTTTTCTTTTATTTTTGGTGATTTTCCTACTTGCTAAACTCTTAGCACAAGATCCGGAAGGACACGGGTTCGAATGTTTCGAATCCCCAACACAACCGTCCATGTAGAAGGAAGTAACCCACACGAGAAATTTCAATAATTATTAGCTCATGATAGCTATAATGTTTCTTGAATAATATTTACTTGTGAAGTTGTTCCTCTTCAGCGGTTCTTTTCGTTGTTGATCTTAGCCTCTTTTCCTTCTATCTCCCCTTCCCATGCTCTCACCCTCTTCTGTGGGCACGGACAAAACACCCTTCCTCACCACAATCCTATCAGTCACCTTCCCTCTTTTTATTATCTTCAAAATCACTTACTACTGACATGCTTTCATTCTCATCCGTTCACCCTCCCTCACTTACCTTGCCCACTGCCATGTCCCAGCCAGTCCCACACGTCACATTCCCTCCTCTCCTGTCCTCAAATGGCTGAAGCAGGGGAAGATGGGGAGCTGGCGTATGTATGAAGAAACTCAGTTACCCGTGGAATCAGATATTGGACCACTATTTTCCCAAAATACCATTACCCCAAAACCATGCTAAGTTAGAAATTGCAAAAAAAAAAAAAGAAAAAAAAAAGAAAAAAGAGGTAATAGGTGAGGGTAGATGTGAGCGGGGGGCAGGGGGGCCCACCCACGTGGGTCGCCCGCCCGCTTCCTTCGTGCGCGCGCACGCAAAGGCGCCCACGCGCCTTTTGCTTCCCGTGCTCATTTCCCGCACGCGCTCCTTTTTCCTGCGTCTCTTCTCCCGCCCAAAATCTTCAGCCTTGCCCCTTGCTCTTCTATAAATAGAGAAGGGGTGGAGGAGTTATTGTGTGGGGAAAAATTAGTGGAAAAACACTAAGTGGGTTGTGTAGAGTTCTTTTGAGAGAAAAGAAAGAGTGAGTTGAGAGAGAACTTGTAAAGTTTGGTATTCTCCTCATAGTGAAACCCCCTCCCGTGGATGTAGGCAAGTTTACCGAACCACGTAAATCTCGTGTTTGTATTGTCATAACTATTTGTTTTACTTGCAGGTGCCCTCGATAGTTCAGTCCTTGCACTGATGAGAGGAAGAGTGGATATCTCACTTCGCTGAGATATTTCGCTACTGAGTCTGGGTTTCCTTCGCGAAACACAGATATCGAGTTTGACTTGTACTTTTGTGAAAACAAAAGTCAGGGTTCTCTCTCAGGTGATATCACTTTCGCGGCGGTGGACGTAACTTTGCGCCCAACAATTGGTATCAGAGTCCCTTATTCAGATTGGAGGTGGTAAAATTTCTGATCTGAGGTGGTGGTTGACTATTATGTAGTAAAACACAAGTAATTGTTAAAAATTTCTGAGAGAAGCGGATTTACATAATTCAAGCGGAAAAATGACTTCTACAAGTAAAACAAATAAAGTTGGTAAATACGAGATTGAAAATTTTAATGGGAAAATAATTTTTCCTATTGGAGGATGCAGATGAAAAATTCGCTGATTTCGTAAAAATTGCACAAGGCTTTGGCTGGAAAAGAGAAGAACAAAAATATATCTGATGAAGATTGGGAGGAGCTGGATCTAGAAGCACATGCATCGATTATCCTTTGTCTTGAAAGGGATGTAGCTTTCTTGGTGGACGGGGAGGAAACAGCTGCGGGCGTGTGGTTGAAGTTAGAAAGCACCTTCATGACGAAGAGTCTAATGAACCGGATCTATTTAAAATCCAAATTGTATACTTGCAAGATGGATGAAGGCTCGTCAATCCGGGAGTATATCAACAAGTTTGATAGGATCATATTGGATTTGAAAGACATTGAGGTGACAGTGAAAGACGAGGATCAGACGCTTCTACTACTTCTATCTCTGCCGAAGTCTTATGAGAACCTGGTACAAACACTGATGCTTGTGGGTGATACTTTGTCGATGGATGAGACTAGAACATCGCTTCTAGCGGATGATCTTTGAAAAATTACAACTAGTGATATGGCCACTGGTGGTAATAAAGAACAAGCGTAGGGACTGTTTGCCAGAGAAAGAGGCAAGAGAGGAAAGTCTAGATCTAAATTGAGACCTCTTGCGGGACGGGCGTGTTTCAAATATGGTAAAGTTGGGCATTTCAAGGTCGATTGTCCTAACAAGAGATCGATTGTCCTAACAAGAGAGTAGGTGGGAAGAAGAACAACAACAAGACTGAAAGACGAGAAGGCAAGGAAGAGGCGAGCTACGCTTCAGGGGAAGGGAGCGATAAAAAATTCTATGTTGTCACGGGTGGCGAGGATACCTCCGGGAAGTGGATTCTTGATTCTGGTTGCTCTTACCATATGTGTCCAAATAGGAAGTGGTTTACTACCTACAAGAGCATTGATGGTGGAACCGTATTGATAGGGAACAACCATGCTTGTAAAACGATGGGGCTAGGTGATATTAAAATCAAGATGCATGATGGAGTGGTTCGAACCCTAACAGACGTACGACACGTTCCCGACTTGCGAAAGAATCTCATCTCAGTCGGTGCTTTGGACTCCGGGGGTTGCAAGATTGTAACAGAGAACTGAGTGAAGAGGGTCGTTCGAGGTTCCCTAACAGTGATGAAGGGTGTTCGTCACGGTAATCTATATACTCTCTCGGGTACGACGATGACGGGAGATGTAGCAGTTGGAGCTGAACGAAGTGGTGGAGACCCATGTGAGCACACACGGTTATGGCATAGACGGCTTGGGCACATGTCAGAGAAGGGTCTAGATTTGCTTGGTAAAGAACCTGAAGAAATCTTGCATGGATTTTTGTGAGGATTGTGTATGGAAAGGCGCACAGGGTCCAGTTTCTAAGGAGCAATCACAAGAACAGAGGGATACTAGATTATGTGCATACGGATGTTTGGGGTCCGGCTTCGACAACTTCTAAGGGTGGTTCCAGATATTTTGTCTCATTCATAGATGATCATTCGAGGTATGCTTGGATTTATTTTCTGAAGCATAAAAATAAGGTATTTGAGACATTCAAGAAGTGGAAGGCGAAGGTTGAGAACAGGACAGAAAAGAAATTGAAGACACTAAGATCTGATAACGGTACAGAGTATACAGACGGTGCTTTCAAGGAGTTCTGTGATCAGAAAGGGATTGCCAGACACTGGACAGTCAGGTCTACACCACAACAAAATGGGGTCACGGAAAGACTAAACCGAACACTGCGGGAGAAAGCAGTGAGTATGCGAGATCATATGCTGGTTTGGGCAAAGAATGGTGAGCAGAGTCGATTGCTACAGCTTGCTATATAGTGAATCGATCTCCACATTCGACATTGGACGGTGATACACCCTATCGGGTGTGGTCAGGGGAGCATGCAGATTATGAGAGGCTCCGGATTTTCGGATGTACCGCCTACTATCATGTCAATGAGGGAAAGCTTGACGCGAGGGCTAAGAAGGAAATTTTCTTGGGGTATGCAAAGGGCGTAAAAGGCTACCGTCTTTGGTGTATAGAAGATTCAAAATTCGTGATCAGCAGGGACGTTACCTTTGATGAGAAGTCCATGATTGCTAGGGTTCCCAAAGATGGTGGTGTTGAGACTGTTGGGACTTCCAAGTCCCAGGTTATTGAGATAGAACCTAAAGACCAACTAGGTTCTAGTCATGTTCAAGTGGAAAATCAAGTAGATGATGAGCTTGAGCAGGATACATAAGCACTACAATAACAGCAGCTTGAGGATAGCTTGGCTTCCACTAGGCCAAAGCGAGCATACAAACATGTACAGAAGCTGGGGGCTGATCAACCCCTGAAGAACTATGGGCAAGTTAATTTGGTTGAGTACGCACTCTCGGTAGAAGAAGATGAGCCGGTCTCCTTCAAGAAAGCTATTCGAGATAAAGATAGCGATAGTTGGTTGGCTGCGATGGAGGAGGAGATGGAATCTCTCCGGAAAAATCAAACATGGGAGGTGATCTCATTGCCCGTAGGAAGAAAAGCTATTGGTTGTAAGTGGATGTATAAGAGAAAGGAATATTCTTCAGAGCTCGGTGGTACGAGGTATAAGGCGAGGCTAGTGGCTAAGGGGTTTGCACAAAGAGAGGGTGTGGATTACAATGAGATATTTTCTCCGGTGGTAAAACACACTTCTATTCGGGTGCTATTGAGTATTGTTGCTCATGGTGATCTTGAGCTGGAACAACTCGATGTCAAGACGACCTTCTTGTACGGAGACTTGGATGAAGAGATCTATATGCATCAACCTGAGGGATACAAGGTTGAGGACAAGGAGAGTCATGTATGTCGCTTGAGGAAGTCACTTTACGGATTAAAGCAATCTTCGCGACAGTGGTACAAGCGATTTGACTCATTCATGCTGAAGCATGGGTTTTCCCGAAGCGACTATGATTGTTATGTTTACATTCGGAAGCTTCGTGGAGGTGATTATATCTATCTCCTGTTGTATGTGGATGACATGCTTATTGCATCGAAAAATAAGGTAGAGATAGATAAGCTGAAATCTTAACTTAGCAATGAGTTCGAGATGAAGGACATGGGCGCTGCTAGGAAAATACTGGGTATGAAGATTAGAAGAGAGCGGGTGAATCGGCGATTGTTCTTGAGTCAGAAGGGCTACATAGAGCGGGTGATCGTGAGGTTCGGGATGCAAAGTGCAAAGTCAGTGGTGACCCCATTAGCTCCACACTTTAGGCTTTTAGGTAAACAATCTCCACTACAGCGGAAGATAAGGCACACATGGATCATGTCCCTTATGCTAGTGCAGTTGGCAGCTTAATGTACGCAATGATTGTACACGCCCTGATATTTCACAGGCGGTTAGTGTGGTCAGCAGATTCATGGCGAATCTGGGAAAGACGCACTGGGAAGCAGTGAAATGAGTCCTGAGGTACTTGAAAGGTACCGCGGATACGGGTCTGTGTTTTGGTGGAGATACATATCAGGTCGACGGGTATGTGGACTCAGATTATGCGGGCGATCTATATAGACGACGATCTACTACTGGTTATGTATTCAGGATTACAGGAGCTCCAGTTAGTTGGCGATCGATGTTGCAGGCTACAGTGACACTTTCTACAACAGAGGCCGAGTATATGGCTATGGCGGAGGGAGTAAAGGAAGCATTGTGACTGAGGGGTCTTCTAGACGATTTGGGGATTGAGCAGGAGAGCGTGAACTTGTGGTGCGACAGTCAAAGTACGATTCACTTGGCGAAGAATCAAGTTCACCTTGCTCATACCAAGCATATCGATGTCAGGTATCATTTTTTACGGGATGTCATAGAGGAAGGCGATATTTCTCTCATGAAGGTGCATACGAATGAGAATCCCACGGACATGTTAACCAAGGTGGTCACAAGTAGTAAGTTTAAGCATTGCTTGGACTTACTTCATATCAGCCCGTGTTGATCTGCCTAAGAGGGCATGGCCCTTTGGGGCGATGATGGAGGTGAGGTGGAGACTATGTTGGAGAATAATAGCAAAACTATGATTAGCTTGATCCCGGTGGAGGGTACGTAGGCAGGCGCGGTATAGTGACGCAACTGGTTTGGCCTGGTTCTGGCCTGGATCTCTCTGGTGGAGTTCGTGGGGTTCTTCTGGTGTTCGTCCAAAATTTGAGGTTTATCAAATGATGTACGAGGTGGAGAATTGTGAGCGGGGGACAGGGGGCCCACCCACGTGGGCCGCTCGCCCGCTTCCTTCGTGCGCGCGCACGCAAAGGCGCCCACGCGCCTTTTGCTTCCTGCGCTCATTTCCCGCGCGCGCTCCTTTTTCCTGCGTCTCTTCTCCAGCCCAAAATCTTCAGCCTTGCCCCTTGCTCTTCTATAAATAGAGAAGGGGTGGAGGAGTTATTGTGTGGGGAAAAATTAGTGGGAAAAACACTAAGTGGGTTGTGTAGAGTTCTTTTGAGAGAAAAGAAAGAGTGAGTTGAGAGAGAACTTGTAAAGTTTGATATTCTCCTCATAGTGAAACCTCCTTCCATGGACGTAGGCAAGTTTGCCGAACCACGTTAATCTCGTGTTTGTATTGTCATAACTATTTGTTTTACTTGCAGGTGCCCCCGATAGTTCAGTCCTTGCACTGATGAGAGGAAGAGTGGATATCTCACTTCGATGAGATATTTCGCTACTGAGTCCGGGTTTCCTTCGCGAAAAACAGATATCGAGTTTGACTTGTACTTTTGTGAAAACAAAAGTCAGGGCCCTCTCTCTCAGGTGATATCGCTTCCGCGGCGGTGAGCGTGACTCTGCGCCCAACAAAAGGATTCATTGGTCTATATTCTTCAACACAGATGCAGTTTTGTTCTTCCTCCAGCATGCACCTATACATGGATCAACCGTTTAAAATTATGGTAAGCATGCGCACGCGGTCATGCCAAAAACCCATTTCGGCTTGGCAGCAGAGCACCCTCCGATCCTGTGTATGTACGTAGACCGTGGAAGTGAAGCAGCACGTACTAAAAAGATTAATCCTACCAAACGGAGTGAAGGAGGTCTCCATATCCAGGCTTCAATTCCCTGCAGGTAACTTCAGGTGCAGACTAATTATAGTAACAAACGTATGAATGTTGGCGTACAAACAGTTATGCGAATTAATAATAGAAAATCACGTACTTACCAAATGAAAGCATATATATATATATCCATCCGTTGATTTTATGTACCACTACAACATAAGCAAAAAAGACGATGTGCTAAACAAACGACAACTAAGGAGATAAAAATGGACGACAAGTAGTTCGTAAATGGCGGATTAATTGAGAGGAGAAGAAGGTGAAGTCTAGGTGCACGGACAGCGTGCAATTCACTATAACAGGAAAGGAGGGAGGAAGTTTAATTAAGGTAATAATAATTGTAGGGAGGCGAAGTGAGCATATAATTGCAGAGGAGAAAAAGGGGAACACAACCCATCGAGGCCGCATCTAATGCGGGACCCTACACCGAATAGCCTTCACGAGCGCGTAGGGGAAAGGATAATAGAAAGACAAAGAGGAAGGCGGGGCCAAACAGCGTCGACATTCCTCCCCAAATCCCTCTCTCTTTCTTCATGCTGCGGTTCGTTTGACAAGAGAAAGCAACAACGCCCAACAGCGATACGGCGACCACCCGAGGAGGAGGAGGAGGTGGTGGGTCGTGGGATAATGGGTCAGCAGTGGCA
>NC_033798.1:130957820-130961715 GCF_001876935.1 Asparagus officinalis | reverse complement strand
ACAGAGACAAGAGCAGCCAGAATGCTCTGAAATGGGCTCTTGAGAACCTTGTCTCCAGGGGCCAGACCATCACCCTTGTCCACGTCAACACTCAAGGTCGTCTCTTCTTATATATACGTGTGTGTGTGTGCGCTTTTGTACCTCAATCTTAATTTCCATCTCTAGCTGCATCTCTCTCTCTCTCTCTCTCTCTTTTAATTATAGCAACCGATTCGAGCAACTGACATTAAACGTAACCCGCTACTGTTGTTTTTTAATTTATGACCAGGACAACAAACCGAGGCTTCTGCGAACAACATGTTCCTCCCCTTCCGTTGCTTCTGCACTAGAAAGGATGTACGTCACCTCAACTGCTTGCTTAGTCCGTAATTAACCTCAGTCCTGGGGGGCAAATACAATCAGCATCAATCGACATTATTAATTCTTATGGAAATTAATTAAAACCTTAGCCAGCTTCACGCTTAATTAATGACGCCTGCATGTAATCAAGCAGTAACTAATGCATGCCCCCACACTCCCAACGCGCATGCACGCACCCCGATGGTTTTATGCGTGCGTATATCTTAAAGAGTGCTGCTACAGGGACTCCCCAAAATAATTAATGACGCCTGCATGTAATCAAGCAGTAACTAATGCATGCCCCCACACTCCCAACGCGCATGCACGCACCCCGATGGTTTTATGCGTGCGTATATCTTAAAGAGTGCTGCTACAGGGACTCCCCCTCTTAAGCAAGCAACTTACAAATTCTTCTCTTAAAACAGGTAAAGTGCAAAGACGTCATCCTGAATGATAGCGAGGTGGCCAAGGCAGTCGTTGATTTCGTTTCTGAATCCACCATAGACAAGCTGGTCATTGGTGCGTCATCATCCAAAGGAGCGTTTGCCTGGTAAATTCCTGACTCCAACACCCATCACCTTTCATCCTCGATCTGTTATTTCTTCATGGTGCTTAATACGTAGCTTCTTGCATCCAGGAGAATCAAAAGTTCAGATATCTCGAGTAATATATCCAAGGGAGCGCCAGATTTCTGCACAGTTTACGTGATCTCCAAGGGGAAAGTTTCATCCATCAGGAATGCTACCAGAGCAGCACCTTCTGTCTCTCATCAGGGACACCATTCTCAGAGTAAAGCTAGCATCAAACCCGACCCTCGCCAACTCTCTGTGACACCAAGAGGTCTCTGCCATTTCTCCAGTACTTTTTAGCCTCTTACTTTAGATCAACATATACGTTTCCTTGTTTCCCATCAGCTTTGGTAGTTTGATCATCATATATATAAACACCGTCCATATTAACAGGTCCTGCAGTACCAGAGTCTCGTAGCCCTCACCTCAGCCATACCGAAAGAGATCAATTCAGGTAGGCACTCGCCACGAAATAGCCATACTGATACATATTTTCACAATTTCTTAGCCCAAATTTACTTGTAAAACTACAACAGGTCTCCGTTCACAAGAGGAGCTCGTGGCATGAGCACAAGACCATACAGAGACAAGAGCAGCCAGAATGCTCTGAAATGGGCTCTTGAGAACCTTGTCTCCAGGGGCCAGACCATCACCCTTGTCCACGTCAACACTCAAGGTCGTCTCTTCTTATATATACGTGTGTGTGTGTGCGCTTTTGTACCTCAATCTTAATTTCCATCTCTAGCTGCATCTCTCTCTCTCTCTCTCTCTCTTTTAATTATAGCAACCGATTCGAGCAACTGACATTAAACGTAACCCGCTACTGTTGTTTTTTAATTTATGACCAGGACAACAAACCGAGGCTTCTGCGAACAACATGTTCCTCCCCTTCCGTTGCTTCTGCACTAGAAAGGATGTACGTCACCTCAACTGCTTGCTTAGTCCGTAATTAACCTCAGTCCTGGGGGGCAAATACAATCAGCATCAATCGACATTATTAATTCTTATGGAAATTAATTAAAACCAGGCGACACCTCACCTGTCCCACTCAGGGTCCCCTATTTTGGAGGTCCCTGTAGCAGCACTCCTCTTAAGCAAGCAACTTACAAATTCTTCTCTTAAAACAGGTAAAGTGCAAAGACGTCATCCTGAATGATAGCGAGGTGGCCAAGGCAGTCGTTGATTTCGTTTCTGAATCCACCATAGACAAGCTGGTCATTGGTGCGTCGGACAGGGAGGCGACACCTCACCTGTCCCACTCAGGGTCCCCTATTTTGGAGGTCCCTGTAGCAGCACTCCTCTTAAGCAAGCAACTTACAAATTCTTCTCTTAAAACAGGTAAAGTGCAAAGACGTCATCCTGAATGATAGCGAGGTGGCCAAGGCAGTCGTTGATTTCGTTTCTGAATCCACCATAGACAAGCTGGTCATTGGTGCGTCATCATCCAAAGGAGCGTTTGCCTGGTAAATTCCTGACTCCAACACCCATCACCTTTCATCCTCGATCTGTTATTTCTTCATGGTGCTTAATACGTAGCTTCTTGCATCCAGGAGAATCAAAAGTTCAGATATCTCGAGTAATATATCCAAGGGAGCGCCAGATTTCTGCACAGTTTACGTGATCTCCAAGGGGAAAGTTTCATCCATCAGGAATGCTACCAGAGCAGCACCTTCTGTCTCTCATCAGGGACACCATTCTCAGAGTAAAGCTAGCATCAAACCCGACCCTCGCCAACTCTCTGTGACACCAAGAGGTCTCTGCCATTTCTCCAGTACTTTTTAGCCTCTTACTTTAGATCAACATATACGTTTCCTTGTTTCCCATCAGCTTTGGTAGTTTGATCATCATATATATAAACACCGTCCATATTAACAGGTCCTGCAGTACCAGAGTCTCGTAGCCCTCACCTCAGCCATACCGAAAGAGATCAATTCAGGTAGGCACTCGCCACGAAATAGCCATACTGATACATATTTTCACAATTTCTTAGCCCAAATTTACTTGTAAAACTACAACAGGTCTCCGTTCACAAGAGGAGCTCGTGGCATGAGCACAAGACCATATGGGGATTTCTCATCGCCAGACAGTGATATATCCTTTGTGAGCACTGGCAGGCCAAGCGTTGATCACAGCTACCATCATAGGATGTCCAGTGCTCAGGAAAGTTACGAACACAGCTTTGAGATGTCACAACCATCATACAGTAGTTACTCAGCAACCAATAACCACTCTTCCTCCTCACATGGGCCCTCATCAATGCAGTATATGGTAAGTCTAATTCGGTACAAGCCCCATTAGTCAGTTTCTGTAGATCTCAACAAATTTCAAGTTCGTTCCTATGAGTCATCTATCTTCATTTTGGGCCTTTACGATTCCAACAAGGCATTAACAAATAAGTTTTGCTTAATATACATTGTCGACTAGCAATAAGCTTAAGTTTCTTGCCCAATCTAATGTGGCATTAGAGAACTAGGTTATACCTTATCCTTGATAATCAAAATATGTTTATTTTAATATTTAGCATAAAATTTCAATTATTTCACGTTGGAGTAACTGAGCCAAAAAGACATATAGACCAGTTTTTTTTTTCTGGAGAGAGACCAACATGAAATATCAAGCTTTTATCAAGTCAATTGCACTACAACAACAACAATGCCATCCAAATGACAGTTTGTAGATGGTTAAGACCCAATTTGTGTTGAGACTTGCAGGATGATGTGGAAGCAGAGATGAAGAGACTGAAATTAGAACTAAAACAGACAATGGATATGTACAGTACTGCTTGTAGAGAAGCACTCACCGCTAAACAAAAGGTAATTGGTTCAGCTTCTATCAACTTGTTGCTCGAGGATGCAAACCCTTTATTCAAAATATATTTTGCCTGCAGGCAATGGAGCTCCACCAGTGGAAGATGCTGGATGAGAACAGGATAGAAGAGGCTCGGCATGCAGGAGAAGAGGCAGTGGCTATGATGGAGAGAGAGAAAG
>NC_033798.1:130940382-130956820 GCF_001876935.1 Asparagus officinalis | reverse complement strand
GTGTCCCCTCTCAACTATTTTAATTTGAGAAATATTCTCCAAGTTTGGGGTATATATAATCCGAGCAAAACATGTGGCAAGTTAAGTGGATAGTAAAAAATTATCCACCAAAATTTTTAGTCACTCATATTGCCTAGGGATCCTTGCGTGATTGTAGGCTGTCTAAAAATCACTGCAGATAGCTGATCCCCATCAAACACCGATGATGGAAGTTACACTCTGACGACTTCCAGAAGGTTACAATTTGAAGACTTTCACGCAGACTGATGAAGGTTACAATCTGACGACCTTCGCAACAACTGATGAAAGCTCTAATCAACAGCCTTCACAATCAACATCGAGAGATACAATCTGACGACTCTCACATATCAGAGAGCTAAAGCAAAGATTACAAAATGACGATCTTTGCAACACTTCTACAGAAAGAGACTACAAATCGATGGTGTCTCTTCAAATCAAGACGTGGAAGTCCTCGCCGCGTACCAGCATCAAGACGCACCATGTTCATAGCCAAACGCAGCTCCAATCAGCCGCTGAACGCAGCTTCACCAATCAGCCGCTGAACGCAGCTTCAACAACCAGCCGCAGGCTGCGTCCGAGCTTCCAGACGATGCGTTCAAGCTTCCAGACACTGCGTTTGAACGCAGAATTTACGCCAGAATGCAGATTTTGCGTGTGACTCGTTCAAACACGAGCTGAACAGTTTCAAAACCGTTTCCCACGATCTGAGGGGATCACAACTCCACTTAGGAGTGATTTAAGGGGCGGTTACATCCCATTAGCCCCACTTAGGAGCGAATTAAGGAGGTGGTTACACCCCTTAATCCCCTATAAATAACTGAAAATCAATTCAGTTCAGGGGCTTCGGTTCTGATCCTTCGGCTGGGACTTGGCAACGAAAAGAGGATCCTTCATCCTTCGGTTGGAGCTTTGGAGATCGGCAATAAGATCTTCTTCATCCTTGGCTTCTAACCGACTTTCGGTTAAATCAACTCTTTCATAGAGTTTTAAACTCGTTCAGAGTTCTCCACAACGTCAAATCGTGAGGAGAAAACCACGTTCCAGTGAAATAAGACGTCGGATCGTCAACGAGAAGCAAACTCGACGCGAGCATTCGAGGGAGGCATCTCATCGCCACCGTGAAGAACCCAGATTTAAATAAAGGGGAGAATCCAGATCAATTCTCCTCTATTTTGTAATCAGGAAATCCAATTGTAACTGAGATTAAAGGAATACAAATCAATTTTTTCTTCATTTCTTTTACTTCAAATTTTCCACAAACAAAAGATGGCGACTCTGCTGGGGACAAGCTTCTCTGACGAAGAAGTGGTGGCACAATCCGATATTCATCTCACTGGAACAACCGTCGAAACTCTCGTGGTAGAGTTTGATCAAGCCAAGTTTGAGGAGGCCCTCTCCTCTGGATCCCTTAGCCCCAAGGCTATGCGCAAGATCCACAAAGTTTCCAAAGAGACTAAAACTCCAACTGCTCCAATTCAGCCCCTCCCCCGATGGAGTGGGCTCAGCTTCAGCCAAACCCGCGCCAAGACGACGGGTATCGGGTCGAAAGATGTCCATTGAGGCGACAAACTTGATCAACACAGATGGTGGCGTCGCTGCAAAGGCCTTGAAGCAGGCTAAGAAGAACGCTGCTCGACGGAGGAGGAGATCCCTACAACGAGCGTATCTCCGAGAATGCCGATTCTTAAGTCAACACGAGCTTCGTGTTTATGAGCCTAAACGCGACCCTGTTTCTGTTTCAGAACGCAAGCCTCGCGTCTATGAGCCAAAACATAGGCTCTGTGTGAATAAGATTGAACGCAACCCTAAATGGCGCGTTATAAAATCGAAACGTAAAGCTCAGGCATGCATTACTGAGCCAGAACGCAACCCTCAAGGGAGCGTTACAAAACAAAAACGCAGGTCTCCAGACCGCATTAACCATCCTGAACGCAGTCCTCAGCAAAGCATTCCAGAATCCAAAGGCGGACATCAGACATGCGTTTGGGTAAGGAAACCCAATATAGAACATGGTGTATACAGTGGAGCTTCGGGGCGCTGCCCCGAACCCCGCCGGGGGGTATACCATCCCCCCCGGACCCCCTGGCCAGGGGCGCGCCGCCCCCTGGACCCCGCGAGACCCCCGAATACTCTGCGTAGCGCGACTAGATTGAGGGGCGGATGTCAAAAGTCCATGGATTCAAGGCATCTCAACCAGATCCATGTTCACCAAGAGCCAGTCTTGTCCAATCATGGGCTGGGGGTTCCAATTCAAAGCTCACGATCAGTGAGTAACTCTCCTCGAATCTTTACAATAGATTTGAAAGAGTTCATATTGAGAGAAAGACCAATGCAACAAGTCATTCGTTCATTCCAATGTGAACGACTGATTCCTACGGTCCTCTCAGGATGTCAATGCTGCTCATATGCGGTCAAACTGTTGGTGTTCGACCAATTTACGAACGTTGCTTTGCCCAACCAACAATGACGTTCTCACATGAAGGAGTCTCCAGAGACCGAATATCCTGGGGTCACTATCAATGTGATCGGTAGAGGAAAAGCCTCAGGTCCTAGTTCAGATGACTCTGAGACGAGTCGTTCACCGACCGTCAGAGAAATTGCTAACGAGTTTGAAGGAGTCTACCAATGCACTCGGACACGAACAGGAGCCATTCTCCCCGTCAACTATCGGAGGCTAGCCAGAGGAACCAATTCCGATGATGAACACTCAGCCATTGCAGAGTCCCAATCATCAAGCTCTTTTGTTGAGCATGAGAGCTCCGCTTATATGACGGGAAACCATGAAGACCTGGTAAGGAGAATTACTGAGCAGGAAGTCATGATCAAATCTCAGCAGGAGGCCATCAATGAACTCATGGCCCTATTGACTCAACTTGTCACAGACAAGGCCAAATCTCAAAAGACATATTCGCCACCCAGGCAAGAATCTTCCCGGAGAGGAAAAACGTCTTCATCCCGACCTCACATAAGCGAAGGGAAGGGAAAAGTAATTGATGACACGGCTTCTGACCAAGAAGCCCATAATCTGGAATCTTCCTCTGATGAAGGAAGAGAGACTGAGAACGAGCGTAATCTCCATTCTGCCAAAATGGAAGAATTGGAAGCCCGCCTCAATGTCATGGCCAACAGAAGCGAGCTCCAAGATGAGGGCGTTGTCAGACCCTATCCTGCCGAATGGGATGCAGCCTCCTCCCAAGTTTGAGGTCCCGACGCTACAAACTTTTGACGGCACGGGATCACCGAATCAACATATCTATCATTTCAAGCCACAGACTGGGAATGTGATATCAAACGATGCCATACTAGCTCGATTGTTCATTAGCACCCTTAAGGGAGTCGCCTTTGAATGGTTTAGGAAACTGCCTGAGGGATGTATCCAAAAGTGGGCGGATCTAGAGAGACTCTTCCTATCGAGATTCTTTGAAGAGGATACAGAAGTCTCCATCCATACCCTTCTCGCCACTAAGCAGAAGAAGAGGGAGTCCGTCAAAGCTTTCATCAAGAGGTTCCGAAGCATGGCTCTTCGATGCCCGACATGTATGACACAGTCTACCTTAGTAGAGACCTGTCAACACAACTTGCAGACCAACCTTCTAGCACAAATGAGGGTTGCAGAATGCCGTTCTTGGAGACAACTAATCTCTCAAGGCGAACAGGCTCAAAAGATTATTGCCGGGATCAAAGCTGAAGAACAAAGTAGGCAGGATCAGCCTGAGCAATCAGACCAAGCCCAATCTTCTCCTGAGCAATCGGACCAAGCCCAATCTTCTCAGTCAGAAGGGGAAGATACTACAACCACTGAAACCAATCCTCTTCAGTAGGATGGCGGGTCCACCAAAACTATCACGTTAACCGTCACCTCTGATAGTTCTTTTCCTCCAAATTCCCCCACCAATCCTCTTAAAGTAGGATGGCGGGTCTACTAAAACTATCACGTTAACCGTCACCTCTGATAGTCCTTTTCCTCCAAATTCCCCCACCAATCCTCTTCAAGTAGGATGGCGGGTCCACCACAACTATCACGTTAACCGTCACCTCTAATAGTCCTTTTCCTCTAAATTCTCCTACCAATCCTCTTCAAGTAGGATGGCGGGTCCACAAAACTATCACGTTAATAGATACCTCTGATAGTCAAACTCATCAGATAATGGCCTACCAGGTGATGTGCCTCTATTCCGACTTCATGGATACTGCCCCACTAGGTGATGTGCCTTGTCTACCTCTTTTTATTCCCCTGCTAAGTCTTAATCAAGACTGGGGGTTGGTTACTTGGAATCCATTGGATTAAGAGTAATAAATCTTTCACATCGTCAAGTTAACATTACACTTCTGACGATCATCACCCCACAGAGTATGAATGCAGCTTGCATCACTTCCAATTTGTCACGTTAACAATACACCTCTGACAATCAACTTATCAATCCTTGTCAATAGGATGATAGGTCCTCGAAATTGCTCAAATCGTATTCTTCCCCAGCAAGACACTAAGTCTTCAAAATCTTAGTATTAAAATTCATCGCTTTTGATGATAAACTCACTTAGCAAATCTCCCAAGCGAGACGCTAATTCCTAAAATCTTGTGCAAGTCACAAGTACACATTCTCTTGTCATGTTAACACCATTCCTCTGACAATCTACTTATCAATCCTCGCCAATAGGATGATAAGTCCACAAAGTTGCTCCGATCGCAACAAATTCCCGTCATGTTAACACCAAACCTCTGACAATCCACTTATTAATCCTCTTCAATAGGATGATAAGTCCACAAAGTTGCTCCGATCACAACATTCTCTTATCACGTTAATCCTACACCTCTGATAAAATTAACTTATCGACTCTCCTCAATAGAGCGATAGGTCCTCAATGTTGCTCCGATCGCAACACCTTTAACTTATCGACTCTCGTCAATAGAGCGATAGGTCCTCAACGTTGCTCCGATCGCAACACCTTTAACTTATCGACTCTCGTCAATAGAGCGATAGGTCCTCAAAGTTGCTCCGATAGCAACACTTCCAACTTATCGACTCTCCTCAATAGAGAGATAGGTCCTCAAAGTTGCTCCGATCGCAACACTTCAAACTTATCGACTCTCCTCAATAGAGCGATAAGTCCTCAAAGTTGCTCCAATCGCAACACAAATCCTGTCACGTTAACACTAAACCTCTGACAAAATCTACTTATCAATCCTCTTTAATAGGATGATAAGTCCACAAAGTTGCTCCGATCGCAACATTCTCTTGTCACGTTAATCTTACACCTCTGACAAAACCAACTTATCGACTCTCCTCAATAGAGCGATAAGTCCTCAAAGTTGCTCCAATCGTAACACAAATCCTGTCACGTTAACACTAAACCTCTGACAAAATCTACTTATCAATCCTCGTCAATAGGATGATAAGTCCACAAAGTTGCTCTCATCACAACACAAATTCCTGTCATGTTAATATCACACCTCTGACAAACCCACTTGTCAATCCTCGTCAATAGGATGATAAGTCCACAAAGTTGCTCCAATCGCAACACATTCTCTTGTCATGTTAACACCATACCTCTGACAATCTACTTATCAATCCTCGCCAATAGGATGATAAGTCCACAAAGTTGCTCCGATCGCAACAAATTCCCGTCATGTTAACACCAAACCTCTGACAATCCACTTATTAATCCTCTTTAATAGGATGATAAGTCCACAAAGTTACTCCGATCGCAACATTCTCTTGTCACGTTAATCCTACACCTCTAACAAAACCAACTTATCGACTCTCCTCAATAGAGCGATATGTCTCTTACCCGTCAAGTTAACATCACACCTCTGACGACTAAATCAACTTATCGACTCTCTTCAATAGAGCGATAGGTCCATAAAATACTGTTAGGTTAACATCATACCTCTAATAGTCAAACACTCCCCAATGAACTTGTTAATCCTTTTTTAACAAGAATAGCAAGTTTTCATTATAAAATCCCCAGTGGATTAGAGATTTTCTGAAATTATCCCAGTGATAATAAAGAAAGTTTCTGAATTTCACTCTAAGTGAAAATTCACGCCAAGTTAATACTACACCTCTGGCAAAGGATACGTATTCAACATCGTAGCACAAAAAAAAAACATGTCTTACATGCATGGGGGACTTTATCTCGATCCCTAATTAGAGATAAGCCTACGCCTAACACGCGTTACCGGTTAGTCTTTTCCCGTAAAAATGACAAAGTCTATGTATTCAAAATCATAGCATCAAGTCTAGGAGGGTTCATTCTCTTAGCACAACGTTACATGTGGAACGGACTTAGACAATCCACATGCTAGCCCGATTCAAACGGTAGTCGGTAAAGGCTTATCAAATCCGTTGATGGCTGAGGGTTTGCCAAAAATCCTATGCACATTTGCAGCCCCATCAGCTTAATGGATGTGAGCCGAGACTTAAAACAGATGAGCTAAAGACAAGTCTCAAAGACTTAGTAAAAAATGCACGGAAGCCACTTCCATGTCTTAAGTCAAAACGTCGAGGTCACACCCGTGTTCCAAATTCAACATGCAAGGGTGAGACCCGCATCTCAAGTTCAAAATGCATGGTCCACCCCCACATTCCAGAAGCAGGATTATGGCGCATACCTTCACACGGGTCCTACGTGGCAAATCCCTTCAGCCAAGATGCCTTTGAAGCAAGTGCAGAGAACAACTCCTTATGACAAGGAATCAACAGCTCCGAGATCAGAGTTGAGATCCAAAGTATTTCAAAAATTCGTCCCAGTCAACCGCGAGCTTTCGAAAACTTTGGAGGGGGTTATGTAGGCTGTTTAAAAATCACTGCAGATAGCTGATCCCCATCAAACACCGATGATGGAAGTTACACTCTGACGACTTCCAGAAGGTTACAATTTGAAGACTTTCATGCAGACTGATGAAGGTTACAATCTGACAACCTTCGTAACAACTGATGAAAGCTCTAATCAACAGCCTTCACAATTAACATTGAGAGTTACAATCTGACGACTCTAACATATCAAAGAGCTAAACCAAAGATTACAAAACGACGATCTTTGCAACGTTCTGACAGAAAGAGACTACAAATCGACGGTCTCTTCAAACCAAGACGTGGAAGTCCTCCCCGCGAACCAGCATCAAGACGCACCATGTTCATAGCCACGAACGCAGCTGAAACGCAGCTTCTATCCGCTGCCAAACGCAGCTCTTAAATCCTGCCAACGCAGCTTCTAACAAGCTACTAACGTAGCTTCCATCCGCTGCTAAACGCAGCTTCCAAGCCGCCAAACGCAGCTTCTAACAAGCTACAAACGCAGCTTCCAACAAGATGCCAACGCAGCTTCCAGCCGCTGCGCCGAGCTTTTAGACAATGCGTTCAAACTTCCAGACACTGTGTTTGAACGCAGAATTTACACCAGAACACGGGTTTTGCGTTTGACTCGTTCAAACACGAGCTGAACAGTTTCAAAACCGTTTCCCACAATCTGAGGGGATCACAACTCCACTCAGGGGTGATTTAAGGGGCGGTTACATCCCATTACCCCACTTAGGAGCGAATTAAGGAGGTGGTTACACCCCTTAATCCCCTATAAATAACTGAAAATCAATTCAGTTCAGGGGCTTCGGTTCTGATCTTTCGGCTGGGACTTGGCAGCGAAAAGAGGATCCTTCATCCTTCAGTTGGAGCTTTGGAGATCGGCAACAAGATCTTCTTCATCCTTGGCTTATAACCGACTTTCGGTTAAATCAACTCTTTCATAGAGTTTTAAACTCGTTCAGAGTTCTCCACAACGTCAAATCGTGAGGAGAAAACCACGTTCCAGTGAAATAAGACGTCGGATCGTCAACGAGAAGCAAACTCGACGCGAGCATTCGAGGGAGGTATCTCATCGCCACCGTGAAGAACCCAGATTTAAACAAAGGGGAGAATCCAGATCAATTCTCATCTATTTTGTAATCAGGAAATCCAATTGTAACTGAGATTAAAGGAATACAAATCAATTTTTCCTTCATTTCTTTTACTTCAAATTTTCCACAAACAGTGATATTAAAAGATTTTTTATATTAATAAATGAGTGGCTAGGAAGTTTGGTGGACATCAACTTAAGTTGATAGGAGTGTGTCAACTTAAGTGGATAGCAAAAAGTTATCCACCAAACTTTTTAGCCACTCATATTGCCTAGGGATCTTTGCATGATATGATTTTTTTTATATTAATAAATGAGTGGCTAGGAAGTTTGGTGGACATCAACTTAAGTTGATAGGAGTCTTACTCTATATATATATGTATGTGTGTGTTTCTCATGCCTTTACTCTATATATATATATATGTATGTGTGTGTTTCTCATGCCTTTCATTTTTAAGTTGTATTCTATTTGTGTTCAAGTTGTTACATTTCATATTATTTACTTTATATAGGCCAGCTACATTATATTCCCATTAATTGATATTACAGAGTTGATGAAGCACAATATCCAAAAATTGCTAAAAAAAATGAAGAAAAAAATTGTGTAGATCATGAGGAACTAGAATGGGGCTCTTATGCAAAGGGTGCTCTTTATGCTTTGCAAAATGGAGGACATCATCTTACTAAGGTGAGAAAGAGGTATGGTTTTTTATGGTGTATGTTTTATTTTTCATTTGAAGTAATCAGCAGTTTTAAATTATTTTCTTATTATGTTATTATTGTGAACTGTGTACATGGAACAATGTAGGTGCTTAGGACAAGCTGGGCTACTAGGCTTAGCTATACATAATAAGTCCATGGTCAGGCTTGAAACAACAATTTTGGTCCATTATGAGATTAAACAAGAATACGATGGAAAATTAAATACTGTCGCTCAGTCCATTGACTGAAGTAACCGAACATTTTATAGATGTTTTTCTTTTGGGACTTCAAAGAAACTATAAACTTCGACTTTTAATCTTGTATATCTATACAGTTTAGAAGAAAATAGTTAACCTAATGGAGGAGATGGCCCATGATAGAACTTAATGGAAGAATTTGATTTATGTATCCTATTTATCCATTCGGTTCTATTACAGGTCATCTCCTCCATTAAGTTAATTGCAACCATATCCGAAATTAAAAGTTTTGCCCTAGAGATTGAATGGTTATGCAGCATTCTGTATAGACTGCTACACATTTGTTTTGCATTTATCTTCCTACAACCAATTAGAAGTTAGTCGATTAGAAGTTAGAGCCGCTAGATTTTATAGCCTTTAAACTGCATTAGCAGTTCTAAGCTTCACTTACAAATAACAAACATATAGACCAGAACAGTCAAACTCAAACTCTCATCTTGGATCTAATTCTTGAAAATTGCAAATTTATCAGTAACTGTCATCCTTTAGTTACCCATTGACAATGTACATAACCTAAGTTTTTTTAGTGCCAATTTTCTGAAACATTGATTTGACCTTTTATGTGACGAATATTTGGGGTTAAATATTTCCTTGATTGATGCAATTGTTCATATCTTATATCATAAAGAAAAGTGTAACAGTGACAAGCTCAACAGTTTTTCTTATACCACAGTACACTTCTAAATACCAATAAGTGATACTTGTATATATCAAACTGGGATAACCTCCTTTTACAAGCACAGTGAAACAATCTTGTTGATCATTCTCTTTCTTTTTTAGTGACTTTGCATAACATAACTAAGTTAGTACCAATATATCTGATGGTTAAGTAGCTTGGTTAGAGACCAACATCTTCAATAACATTTTTCTAGCACAAACTGATCTAGTTTTTGATACAACCTCTAGTTAAGTGTTGGTATTCCCTGGTCAACTATATTTAATGAAGTATGTTTGGTAGGTTCGTTATTGTTGTCACATTATTTTCCATCTTTGAAATATCTGCTATCTTAAGTGAGTAATAAGTAGATGCATCTACTTTTGGAAGAACCATAAGTTTACTTCTGTCTTGTGGAAGAAAATAACCTCTTCTAATTAGCATTTGTGTAATTGCTCTTGGATATAAGTAATAGCTGGGCATGTGCAACAGAGGCCAGTAAATGCACCAATTAGGGGAATCAATTAGATTACAATTATTGGTGCAAGGAGGACTAGCAGTAGTCCTAAGAGAACTTGATTGGCCAATTAAGAAGGATATAATGGTTAACCTAATGGAGGAGATAGCCCTTAATGAAAGAACTCAATAGAAGAATTGACTCTAAAAATTTGGGATAAAGGCTTTTTGTTGTCCTATATGAATAACCAAGTTAGTGATTGATTACAATCTTTTGACAAGTAGTGAGATTACAACTCCCAGTTAAATGTGATGCTTTGAAGACTTTAAGATTATTTTTTGTCTATGTTGATAGATTTTGCAGTCATACTCCTATAGTAACTCTCTAGTATGATTTGCAGGGAATAATTGGTTATATTTGTGGCTCTGCAGGACTTGACAGTTCAGGGCTTAGCTCTTCAGCAGCTGTAAGTAACTGATAATTTTTATCCTTTATTATCTTTAGTTCATACAAGGTTACTTTGTGACCATATTTTAAGTTCTGAATTTACAGGCTGGGATTGCCTACTTATTGGCTTTGGAATATGCAAATAACATAACAGTTTCCCCTGAAGAAAATATTGAGTTGGACAGGTAAGCATATATTGTCTCCACATGTACGCGATATTAACTTCTTTGTGTAATGTTCCACTTTGAATTAGTGTGTAGTCTAACTGCCATTATAAACGATTTCCAAGAATATCTGCAAAGCAACTAAATAATAAGATACTTTATCTTTAGGCATTCTTTTCTTCTCTCCATTTAAGACTGTAGCCTTTTCCTGTTTCAGTTTCGAGGCAATTAAAGTATTACTTTGGTAAGAGTCATTGGATTGATTTCTCAAAAATTATACCATCCAACTTTATTGTACAATGGAAGCATTAGACAACACATGTGTACTCTATAACTTGCATAAAGCACGTACATGTAAAGTAATAGAACGTTAGGAATGTGAAACCTTTTCTTTCCGTAGTACAATGTTAGCAGTGTAAAACCTTTTCTTTCAGTTAAGATGGAGGTGAAATGTTGAACTGTTTAAAATGCATATTTAACTTCTCTCAGATTAGCATTTGGTTTCAGTAACCCTTCTGCTGTTTGTTTTTGATCAACTAGGAGATACAAGATTAATTCTACATAAATATTTGTTGTTTTCCCCCCTAATTTTGAATTTTGTTGATAAAACAAAGCCTTATTCTTTTAATGTAGGACTTCATATACCATAAGTGATTGTGTCAATTTATTATTTCCTTAAAGCTATAATTTCTATAATATATAAATAAAATTTTTTTTTGCTTAAAGTTTCTCATCTTTCTCGTGCATGTCTTACAAACTAATTGATCAAGTTTAGCTAGAATGCAAAGCTTCATTGTGGATCCTATCAAATAAAGTCTCATCAGATTTGCAGCCATGATTGCTCTTTTGTACTTGGATTATGTATAAATGTTCACGTCATCCCATTCTGCTAAATTTTCTATAATGCAGGTTAATTGAAAATGGATATTTAGGTTTGAGAAATGGTATTTTGGATCAATCAGCAATATTGCTTTCTAAATATGGTTATCTTACCATCATGAACTGCAAGGTAAGACAGCAACTTTGTGGAGAAATTTCAATATCATCAGTAAGTTTACTCGTTCTGACATATCCCTGCCGATACCACTTGCTAGAAATACACACAAAAGCTCATGTACAAACAACTCGTGCACCAGTAACAACAAAAAGTAAATAAAAAATTGTCACAAAAAAAAGGTATGGAAATTTACATCTGTTACTTGAGTTAACAATCATTTCTTCCAGCAATTTCTAATTTATTTGGTGTGCATCTTTGCTTGAATGACGTATAACTGAACACAAAGTCAAACATAGTGAGTGGCACAAACACTTAGCACCTGTTTGGCATACACCCAAAATTGGACCTGGTCCAAACCTGGTCCAATTTTGAGAACATTTCTGATTGGGAAAGACTGGGCCAAAGCTGGCCCAGTTTTTCTTAGGCAAAAACAAAAAAAAAAAAAAAAAAAAACATAAAAAAACAACAAAAAAAACCTCAAGTTCAAAAATACAACCAGCTTAGAACTGGGATGAGCCCTGGCCCAGTTCTGTACATTTTGCCAAATAGAGCCTTAGGCGGTGTTGTTGCATTAAATCTATTTGAAATGAGGTAATAGTGATGTATTCTAAAATACATCTGCAATATGAAATATTAAGCTATAAGTTTGTTCAACATAGATAGAAAACATCAATAACTCAATTCTTATTCCTTCTTGTCCTTACTATCATATATGTGGCTGATATTTTCATCTAATTATATAAAGTCTATTTTTTCTTTATTTCTGTTTGATCATAGCATGTCTATCTATGTTTTTTGGTCTAAGACCCATATTCTGGTTTTGTTGAATAAATTGTACATGATTTTTTTTCTAACCAAGTATTTCAATTGATCAGATAAAAGAACATACTCTTATCTATTCCTCGCGCCTGCATTCAAAAGGAGAGTCTATGTACAAAATTTTATTGGCATTCTCAGGGTTGAAGCATTCTTTGACAAGTAACCCTGGATATAACTGTCGAGTTTCTGAATGCCAAGAGGCCGCTCGAGTTCTTTTATGGTATTTTTATTATTCTCTTTTTAATTAATACTACATTCTTTAATTGCGTATGGAGCATTCTATCAATCTAACTGGTCACATTTGCAAACCACAATCATATTTGAGTCACTTCTTTGCGTAAGGAAATAGTTAGTTGAAGTATTGAACTTCTAAAAAAGGCTATAATTGACAAAGTACTTCACACTGCAAAGCTAATCTGATTGTTACCAACGACAATTCTAAGATAAGTAAATTTCCTCTGAATCTAAGAGAGACCATGGCTTATATGACTCAGATTCTTAATTTTGCACTATTGTATTGATAAACTCCTTCTGAAGTAATGCCACCTGCATCACAAATTTTTTGTGAGCATTATATTATAATGTTGAATTTTCAATGTTGCTTCTCTTCATGGTATTTTTCTAAGGTGAAACTAGATATAACATAACTTGTTCTCCCCTTTTCATTTTGAAGTGCTTCAGGAAATGCAAAATCAGAGCCTATTCTTTCCGAAGGTATATGCAAAGTTATAAAACATAGTTTTAATAACGTTGACTAATTTATAAACTGGTGTTAATCAATATTTTCGATTTTATTGTAACAGTGGATTCAAGCTTTTATGAAGCGCACAAGGTAGACTCTTGCCCCTCTCTTGCTTCCCCTTCATGAACTTCAAATTTTGGAAGCCCTGGATTGTGTTATTCTTTAATATATATCTGGATGTCATTTCAGTGAGTGATTAATTTCCACTACTTATATATGAAAGAAATAATCTCTCTTATGTACACATTCTATTAATGCTAGCCCTATGTTGGATTATTTTGTAAGGACAGTCCTTACACAATAAATAAGTCCTAACATTTCAGTTTTGATATATGAAAGCAAATCTCTCTTCAGTGAGTGAATGATAGGTTTCCAATATTTATATATGAAAGAACTAATCTCTCTCATGCAAACGTTCTTAGTGCTACCCAATATTAGATTATTTTGTAAGGACAGTCCCTGCACAAATAAATGACTCCTAAAACTTCAATTTTGATATATGAAAGAAACTCCCTCCATCCCTGCTTCCCATTCTGGACATGTAAATAAAACGATAAATGGTGTGACAGAGGATTGCCCAAATAGCGCTTGCACCATGAGTTTCTGGAGGGAAATTCCCTTGTGTGTGTACATATATGTGATATGTTGTATGTTTGTACATATGTATATGTAATATGTGCACATGCATGTATGCATCCATGAATGCACATTATGCACATACTGTTGGACTTATTGAGCAATTTTTTTCATCTAATTATCATGTAAATTCATTGATGAACGGATCACTTGTTTACTTGTTTCACCTTGAGGTTAGTACAATGGTGTATTAATAATGTTTAGCACCAGACCTTCATGATCTGTTTATGTTTATCTTATATGCAAACAATCAGGTCACTTGTTTCTCTCTGTCTGTGACATGTAGAGAAGATATTTAAAGCATTTTCATAGTTACAAGCACTTCGGCTTTGACTTTGGAGTTCAGAAATACCATGATTTCCTACCATAGCCTGAAAACGAATATGGTATATAATGATCTTTTTAAATTCAAAAGACTGCGACTTTATTTTTCCCTGAATGCATAAAATTTAGGGTCCCAAAACAAGCTATTTTCATGGGTTATAACCACGGAAATATCCCAACTCGAATTTTGATAATTTAACCATTTTCTACTTTTGGACTCATACTCTTTGTTCACAGGGAAAACTTGGGTCAAATTTGGCCAGAAGAGCTGAACACTACTTCTCAGAAAACAAGCGGGTTATGGAAGGTACTATATATACATTTAAATTCAGGTCATGTTGGTTTCTTATAACTGGCAATTCCATTGATGTTTTCACATTAGAAGTTGAAAATGTGGAATGGTTATTGCTTATGTATTGTTAAAAGCTGGAGACTCATATTCCAAACCTTTTGTTTGGTTTGATGTACCTTACAAATTAAGGGTAGATTACAAAAATACGTACCATAATTTTCGTGTTTCTAATCCTTAATGGCAGTTGAAAAAAATAAACTGCAAGAGGTGAAAGGATACTGTTGGCCCCATCCTCCTGTACCCACCCCTCTCTCTTACAGCAATACCTGACATATATCATGGTTGAATTCTAGTTAATACAACTGTGTTTTGACTTTTACCGAGTTACAACAAAAAGATAATGAATTGCCTCCAAATCGTATATTAGGATCCCGACTTTGCAACTATGGGAAACAAGTGAGCATGCTATTATATAAAATTTTGTATTTAACTTGGAGCTGTGAATATCAGAAATGATGTCCAACAAATTCAAATCCTGTAAAAGTTGGAAAGTAAGACGTAAGTTTGAGAATGGAAAGAAATTAAAGTGCTCTCTAAGGTAAATTTATCCAATTTGAATAATACTACTGTCCCAAGATGACTTGTTGAGATCTACAACAACAACAACAACAACCAAGTCTTTATCCCAAATGTTTGGGGTCGGCTACATGAATCCTATTTTTCCATTCCTTTTTGTTATGGGTCATCTCCTCCGTTAAGTTAGTCTTAATCATATCCTTCTTAATTGCTTCTAACCAAGTCATTCTAGGTCTACCTCTCCTCCGTTAAGTTAGTCTTAATCATATCCTTCTTAATTGCTTCTAACCAAGTCATTCTAGGTCTACCTCTAGATCTCCTAGCCCCATTAACTTATATCCTTCTTAATTGCTTCTAACCAAGTCATTCTAGGTCTACCTCTAGATCTCCTAGCCCCATTAACTTTAATATTATCGCTTTTCCTAATCGGTGTACTAAGTGGTCTCCGTTGTACATGACTTGTTGAGATCTATTTCTGTAAATTACTGATGATGAACTATGGTTCAACATATTTTTTTGACCCAGCATTTTATTTCTGGACATTTATCTCATAACAAATGCTGGTTATTTTATTTATGCTGCTTTCTCTACAATTTTAGGAATTCAAGCGTGGGCTTCTGGAAATTTAGAAGAATTTGGAAAGCTGGTATCAGCTTCTGGTCTCAGTTCAATACAGAACTATGAGTGTGGTATTTCATCCTGACTAGATATGTACTTCATGATTTCTATCTTTGCTTCTTTCCCTTTTATTTTTATTTTTGAACGTTCTGCCATACTTTTTCCAGTCATGTTATTTTCCCCTCTGTTTCCACCCCTCCTTTTCAGCTTTTCACTAACATTATCCCGCGTTCACTGTAATAGTCCAATCACTGTTACAAGTTTAGACATCTTCTTGGTTAAGATTATTAGCTGTGAAAAAGTATCATGAAAGTAAAGATTGTGGAATGCAAATGAGGCACTAACATGTAAAGAAGAGCAACGGGAAATCAATTTTAGTGATCTGATAGCAGTTATAAGTATCCCAAATATAAGTCATATCATTGAATCAATAACAATACAATGAGAACGAGCAAAGTAGATTCACAGGGTCAATTCTATATTCGGATAGAAATACACCAGACTAGGTTGCAAAAATAGGCTGGATATGTATCATTTTTTTGGCAAAAATTGTCCAATTTTGAATTCATTATATCTGGAAAGACTTGTCTTTAATAGAGGCTCAAAAGGTGATGAGTCAAAAGGTAAAACATAGGTGGGAGAGGCTTAAAAAGTAAATTTCCAAAAAGAAATCTCACGTCGTCACTCTGAGAGAGACAAGAACATGTCCATAACCTAACACTGTATTTGGAGTTTACTAGTGTAGGGGAAGGGAAAAAAAAAGGAAGGGTAAGTAGGTGAGAAGTGAAAGAAAAGTGAGGGAAAATATAATATCATGTTTGGGAGTTTAGTGAAGGGA
>NC_033798.1:130935106-130940372 GCF_001876935.1 Asparagus officinalis | reverse complement strand
CGTTGGGTTCATATCATGATGTTTCAAAATCTTTCACCTCCATTACATCCCAAGTCGGGTGAGAATAAAATCATATAGATTGGAGGTTAATTGAGTTTAATTTCGTTAATTTCTTCATCTCCCTTCCCTTCCATTACCTTTAAGGAAAATTTCCAAACGTGGTGAACTTTTTCGCTTCACTTCCCCTCTCCTCCGTTCGGTTCCATCTAAACAGATGTAAGCGTTATAACGTGAAGAAAATAGTGAAAACTCTAATCTTATTGCTGAGATAACTTGGGCTTATATAGGCCCCTACAAACACGACTTACAAATAAGCCCCTTTACATATTATTAATATGTTAACACTCCTCAAGATGGGTGAAAAATATCCACTAAGCCCATCTTGTCACATCCTCTAATCATATCTACTGAGCTAAGTCCCTTAGTCAGACAATCTGCTGCCTGATCCTTAGTTGGAACATGACTTAACTCCAGTAGTCCACTGTCCAACTTCTCTTTGATGAAGAACCTATCGATCTCGATGTGTTTGGTTCTATCATGCTGTACGAGATTGTTGGCGATACTGATGGCTGACTTGTTATCACACCATAGCTTCATCTTTGCTCCTTGATCTAGCTTCAGCTCCACCAGCATACTCTTCAACCATAACAACTCTGCAACTCCCAAGGCCATAGCTCTATACTCTGCTTCAGCTGTTGATCTCGTCACCACTGACTACTTCTTGTTCTTCCACGAGACCAAGTTGTCTCCTACAAAGATGTAGTATTCTGAGGTGGACCTCCTGTCATCAGCACAGCTAGCCCAATCAGAGTCACAGTAACCCTCAATGCGCACATGTTCATTCTTCCTGAATATCAGCCCTTTTCCAGGGGCATTCTTCAAATACCTCAGAATCTGATACACTGCGTCCATATGACCATTCCTCGGATCATGCATGTAGCGGCTCACCACGCTTACTGCAAAAGAGATATCGGGACGTGTGTGACTCAAATTGATCAATCTGCCAACCAGCCTCTGGTATCTGTCACGATCAACTGGTTCTCCAGCCTCCGCACCCAGCTTGAACTTCTGGTCGATCGGTGTAGTTGCAGGTTTGCATCCTAACATCTCTGTCTCTTTGAGAAGATCCAGTGCATACTTCCTTTGAGAGAGGACAATCCCCTCCGCTACTCGAGCTATCTCTATCCCAAGAAAGTATCGAAGCAAGCCAAGATCTTTCATCTCGAATTCCTTACCCAGTCTCACTTTGAGTTGAGCAATCTCCTTCTCATCATCCCCTGTAATAATCATATCATCCACATATACCGCAAGCATGGTAATGTGGCCTCCATTCCGTCGAAAGAACACGGTATGATCGGCGTTAATCTGCTGATACCCCATACCTATCATAGCCCGCCTGAATCTGTTGAACCAAGCACGAGGAGACTGCTTCAGCCCATAGAGAGACTTCTTCAATCTGCAGATCTTGCCTACTGTCTGATCTGTGTCGAATCCTGGTGATATTTCCATGTATACCTCTTCCACTAGATCTCCATGAAGAAATGCATTCTTCACATCTAGTTAGTGTAGCTTCCATCCACCATTTACTGCCAGAGAGATCAAGGTCCGAACAGTGTTCATCTTCGCTACCGGTGCAAAAGTCTCATCGTAGTCAATGTCATATGTCTGACTGTACCCTTTTGCCACCAGACGAGCCTTGTAGCGCTCAACCTGTCCATTTGGATTTTACTTCACAGTGAAGACCCACTTGCATCCAACTGCTCTCTTTCCTTCTGGTAGTTTTACTAACTCCCAAGTGCGGTTCTTCTCAAGAGCCCCTAGCTCCTCGTGCATAGCCACTTCCACTTTGGGTCCTTAGCAACCTGCCAATTGTTAGGTATAGTAACAGAGTCCAATGATACAATGAATGTTCTATGTGTAGGGTGAATGTTAGAATATGATACAAACTGGGTAAGATCCCAACCATATCTATCAGGAGGATTTCCCGCATTGCTGCGAGTAGTCCTCCGTACTGATATTGGAGTGGGAGGAGTAAGGATTGGAATGATATCACATTGGGAGGAATCTAGTGGTGGTGTAGGTGTCTCAAGAGTCGGGGCAGACGTTGTCAAGGGACTTGGCACCAGTGGCACTGTAGGTACTGTTCCTATAATTTGCTTCCCCTTCCTACTATAGGTAAGTAGTTCCCCCTGAACCGTGGGCCTAACACCTCCTTTCTCCTTCTCTTCTTCTTCTTCTTCTTCATTCTCCTGCTCCTCCTCAACCAATTCTCCGTCCCAAGGAATCGATAGAGAAATTGATTTCTTCACATTATTCTTTACATTGTTCACCTGCCTCTCACCATTCTCCCCCTCTCGCCTCATACTTCCAGTATCGGGCGAGTCACCATTGTTCACCTGCCTCTCACCATTCTCCCCCTCTCGCCTCATACTTCCAGTATCGGGCGAGTCACCAACGGATGAGGTTACCTCCCGGGTGTAATATGGCTCGAGTTCTCAAAAGTGCACATCCATGCTCACAAACAGCCTCTTCTCCACCGGGCTTCAGCAAACATATCCCTTCTGAGTAGCAGAATATCCCACAAAGATGCACTTCACCGTTCTAGGGGCAAGCTTCCCGACGGATTGCCTGTTGTCCTTCACAAAGCACACACAGTCAAACACCTTTAGTGGAAGAAGCCCACCATTATCTCCCTTCAACGTATCACACAGAGACTTCCAATCCAGCACTCTCGAGGGCATTCTGTTGATCAGCACCGTTGCGGTCAACACTGTTTGCCCCCACAATGTTTCTGGGACATTCACGGAGATCATCATACTTCTAGCAACCTCTAAAAGATGTCTGTTCTTCCTCTCCGCTACCCCATTCTGAGCTGGTGTGTATGAACATGTAGTCTGGTGCTGTATTCCCTGAGCTGATAAGTATTCCCCAAACGTTCTGTTGGTATACTCTGTCCCATTATCAGACCTCAATACCTTTACCACTGTTCCGTATTGAGTCTGAACATACCTATGAAAGTTTTGGAAGCAACCAAACACTTCACTCTTATTTTTTATCAAGTATAACCAAGTAACACGAGAGAAACAATCAATAAAGGTAACAAAATACTTGTATCCATTCATAGAACTTATGGAACAAGGTCCCCAAACATCTGAATGTATCAGGTCAAATGCACGAGAACTCCTATAACCAGAATTAACATAAGAGCTTCTAGTAAGCTTTCCAAAGTCACATGCATCGCACACAAGTTTCTGTTTATTTGCTTTCTCAAATAAAGATGGATACAACCTACTTAAAACACTAAAAGATGAGTGTCCCAAGCGTTGGTGATGAAGCATCAACATACTCTCAACACTCATCTCAGATCCTACTCCTGCTCTCTCTACCATATATACCAACGCTGAGTCCAGCCCTTCACGATCCAGGTACCACAGTCCGCTATTCCATGTGCTAGCCCCAAGTCTCCGTCCTGTCCCCATCTCCTGGAAGATCATCTTGGGAATGTCAAAAGAAACAATGCATTTTAGTTGGAGTATGATAGCACTAATGGACAAAAGATTGACTGAAAAGGAAAGAGCATGTAAAACATTGGACAAAGTTACCGAATCTGTACAATTGACAGTACCCTTACCAACCACTGGCTGAAATGTACCATCAGCTGTTTAGATACTATCAGCCGATGCTAAGTGAGTATATGATGAGAACTCACTAGCATTACCTGTCACATGTCGAGACGCACCGGAATCGACTATCCATTCTGATGACCTATCGGGAGACATAGAAGCAAGAGCATGTATGTCATCAGTACCTTTGGTCGGATGAGCATAAGTAGCAGTGTTGCCTTTGGCAAAGAACGAAGTGGATGCCTCCTCAGTCCCACTCCTCCTATCTCCATCTCCTGCTACTCTCTGCTTCTTCCTGAGTATCTCCAGAAGCGCATGATCCTCGTTAGCAAAGGCCACCTCAGGTGCTTCCTCTCCCTCTGCTACCATCAGATTCGCCTGGTTGCCTGCTCCTCTTCCACCTCGTCGATCCCCACGGTCACGATCACGACCTCCAACCTGTCCACGACCACCCGAATCTCCTTCCTTGGGTGGCTTGGTGAAAGCATGCCTTAGATGACCCACTTCACCGTAGTTGTAGCACTGCCGAGTCTCCCCTTTGGATCCAGTGTTGTTAGAGGCCGCCATGCTGACTTCACCACAGGAAGTCCACCTGTCTCTGTCTGCAGTTTAATGCGAGTCTCCTCCTGAATCATGGCCGAGACTGCCTCCTCAAGTGTGGGAATCTTTAGCTGAGCTAGCAGCAATGCAGTCCTCTGAAAAAACTCCGATGCCAGCCCCTTGAGGAACACCATAGTCCTCTCCTGTAGAAAGGCCTCTCGCTCCTTGCACTCCGGGTCCTTACAGCTCGCCCAAGGTGAGAAGTGATCATAATCTATCCACAGGCGCTCCAGCTCTATGGCATACCCCTGGACAGTCCTCTCTCCCTGAATTATGGCGTCGATTTCTCCATTGATCTGGAACACCCTCAGGTTGTTTCCCACCCCATCATAGGTCCTCCTCAACTTCTCCCAGACATCTATCACCTTCCTGATGCCATCTACTGTGGCGGCGATCAACTGGACCAATGAGTTGAGGAGCCAGATGTACACCAACATATGAGTAGACTTCCACTCATCTCTTCCAGCTGGGCCTTCAGCCGGCTCTGTCGTCTCTCCTGTCAAGTACCCCTCCAGGTTCCTCCTTGCAAGGGTGTATCTTACCCGCCGTGACTAACTTAGGTAAGTAGCTGGTCTATCAAGTTTCAGATCGATGGGTGGAAGCTCTAACTTTTTCGGTGGCCATGCCGCACTCTCACCAGCCGACAACTTCATCAACTGCATCAAAGTTGAGACCTCCGGGGGTTCAACTTCTTGATGATCTCCTTCATCGATCAGGCTTTAGATCAACTACCTGTTCTCCTTCCCTTGTTGTGCGTAGTGAAAAATTCGGCAGCACTTCTGCTGCACAACAAGAGTAGGATCTCAACTAAATTCTTGTTTCTCAAAGGAAACAAGAATCGACAGTGATATATCTCAACACCGTGAGATATACACTCTTCCTCTCATCAGTTCTAGGTCTGAAATGTCGAGGGAATCGAACAAGCTACACATTCTCTCATCAGTTCTATGACTGAGATGTCGAGGGAATCCAACAAGCTACACATCATCGGCTGTGGCTAGGGTTGCTGGCAGCGGGGTGCGAGGGGGTGCAGCGAGGTTTGG
>NC_033798.1:130934133-130935081 GCF_001876935.1 Asparagus officinalis | reverse complement strand
GGCGGGTGTGCGAGGACCAGCGGGGTTGTGCGAGGGGGGGGGGGCTGCTGGCAAGGGCAGCGGCGGCGTCTAGGGTAGCGGCGGTGGCGGTAGCAGGGGACAGGTCTCGACGGCGAGTCTAGCGACTAGGGTTAGGGTTGGCGGCGGCTAGGCTCTGATACCATGAAGAAAATAGTGAAAACCCTAATCTTATTGCTGAGATAACTTGGGCTTATATAGGCCCCTACAAACACGACTTACAAATAAGCCCCTTTACATATTATTAATATGTCAACATAAGGAAAGTAAAGTTTGGAAGTGTTATAACCCAAGTAAAGTTTGGACCCATAGTTAACCTAATATTGTTTTGACAAAGTACAGTTTGGAAATCATTGTTAAACTTTCTTTTAATTATTAAACCTATGTATTAACTTTGCATGTTTTTTAGCACTCACATGCAGATGGATAAAGAAAATTTGAAATAGACACGTAGAATTACCAATTTAAAAGAAGAAGATCCACTGTGATTGAAAACTTACTCTTAACTTCATAGCGTTATGAACGGAGATTTTGTGTAAGGCTAAACAAACATAGGTTTATCTTGAAACGCTTGTACTGTTTACAATTAAACCGCACAACTTTATGGTAAGTTCATGAGCACAGTTTTATCCCCCACACCCACCTTCGTACAGCGTTCTTTTTTAGTGAGTTGAAATTGTTAGTCACAGGTTGTCTACTGCAAATTTCAGAACAATTGAAACCAAAAAGAGAGAATCGAGTGAAGGATGGAAAAGTATATATATATATTTTAAAATACATATTTTCTGCTATGATGATGCAGGATGTGAGCCAATGATACAACTGTACAAAATTCTTATAAAAGCTCCTGGGGTTTTTGGAGCTAGATTTAGTGGCGCGGGATTCAGAGGCTGTTGTCTCGCATTTGTGGATGCCAATCGTGCCAAAGAA
>NC_033798.1:130928886-130934123 GCF_001876935.1 Asparagus officinalis | reverse complement strand
TTCGTGGAAGAAGAGTATCGGGAGGCTCAGCCTAAGCTGGCCAGTCAACTTGCAGGAGGCCGGGTCGTATTGATCTGTGAAGCTGGAGGCTCTGCTCATGTTGTGTAACTCATTGTTTGATTCAATTGATTTTATTGCAAACCATTATGTTTCGTTGCTGAACCCAACCCATGCGTATTTGATAATATAGACGGATTCCATTGGTTTATGTTACTCGGGAGGACAGGTACGTAATTAGGCCATATAGTGAGGTGGAAATTAATGCTGAACACGAACGACCACCACTACCAGGAATCTTTCACAAGTGGATGGATGATCATCTTAATTTCAAGTAATTAATTGGGTCTTCTCCTTGACCTTGAGCAATTAGATGGACGGGAACCGAATTCCCTTAAATCTCATGGTTTAGATTGTCATTTTGATACGCCTACTTGATCCCTTAAATCTCACAAAATACCAGCTCCCTCCCCAAAATCGAAGAAAGAAGCCGACTTTTCTTCTCGAACTTTTCACTGCTCGGCGGCAAACAAGTCCTCGCCGTCCGCTGAGGTCAGGCAATTTCTTATTTCTCAACCTTTGAATTGAATTTACAGTTTTTTTTTTTGGTTCGAATTGGGAAATTAACTACTTTAATTTGGGATTCGGGAGAGGAATACGCTAGCTTGATTGAGTTGGTATATCTGATCCTAAGTTTTAATGAACGGCGGATTCATTCTTCTTCGTCTTCACTCCTCTATACTAAACCCTAGATCTAAGCTTTAGTTATGCTCAATTCACCGTATCCCCTTTTAGTTTTTCAATCTTCTCATTTTGTTCTAATAATTTTGCCCAAATTCTCGATTTTCTACAGATTCAAGCGACAAGCGTTTAAATATACGAACAACACCTATATTGCGACTATAAAGTAAGTTTAGTTTACTTGAATTCTTTTATTTTTCAGGTTGTGATTTCGCATGTGATTTTTTTAATTTTTTAATATGATTCTGATTTGGTTCAGAAGAAGCGTTCGTCTTCTTTTCCCGCGCAAAATCGCTTGAATCCGGTTAAGGTCACCACTAATCTCACCAGAGGCCAGGTATACCTTTCCTCAATTTTAATTTTAATTTTTTTTACTTTTTTTCTTCCGATGAAATTGTTGATAGCACCCTAAAAATGGGAGCTATTTTGTCTGTATATTGGAACTTAGCTGTAGGATAAATTAGGTGTACTGTGGCTGTGATTGAATGCCAGTTTGTAAGCTAGGTCATTGAGCTCAGGGAAAACTCTAGGGTCCATAGATTCTATTTATTTAGTTGATACGTGCAAATGATTTCCCTTAGATGACTGGAAATTATGAATTAATTGCTATATCAATTCTGTTTTGATCAATCTAATATCAATTGTGTAACCAATAGATTGAAGATATGAATTAATTGCTATATCAATTCTATTAAATATATTTATATCATGACTTCTTAATAATGCAATAGCTACTCCAGACAGAAATACAGGAGCCCCTTTAACCAATAACCATTACTTGAGAAAACCTGTTCAGTAGTCCTCTTAGCAATAATTTGACTACATTTTTTATTACATGTAGGGATTTTTTAAAAATATATTTTTTTCCCCTAAGAAAAACACATTATGGTATTTTGAGGCTTTGGGTTTGCTTTTCTCTCAATTCTCCTTGGCTGCAGGGTAGTCCACGGAAAAGGGAATGCTTAACATTAGTTAGTTACCAGAAGAATGTCCAACAGAAAATAAAAGGTGTAAAATTTAAGCTATTTTCTCATCCAATTCACAGAAAGTTTCGCTGTTCAAGAATATTTAAACATAACTGAAGATAGGAATGTAGGATATAACAGCAGTCATACTAAACATGATTGTCCAATCGTACTAAACATTATACATATTTTAGTGATCAATTTTCAACAACCTCACTGCATTGCACACTAAACTACTCTAAATGCAGAAGACTGGACATTATTATAAGAAACATACTATACAATCTTTTCAAATGCTGTAAACAATCATGAGGTGCCTTCATATATTAGATAATTTATATGTGGGGCTACTTAAAAAATTTAAACTTAAAAGTTTGTTTGGCATTACATTTAAAGAAATGTCCTCAACGAGGGGTTCAAAGATAAGACATGCAAAGAGATAATACTATCAATTTGTTGTATGTAAACTGAAACATACAGAATGATGGCTGATTTTAAAGACTTGAAACAGACATTCAAACATGCGGAGAAATTAATCTGACATGAAATGAAATTATACAAGGTACCTCAGGCTCATCTTGTTTCTCTTGGGAGGAAATATCAGATGGGACCTGCAAGTCAATCGAGAAATGCATATATTAATTTACCTTTATGAATACTGCACTTGTATACTGTGAACGTTGCTAGAGGCTAAAGTATCGAGCTGTAATTTTTGGAATAAGAGAGGTCGCCAAAAGCTTTCATCAGATAATAAAGTTCAATCAAGAGATAAGCGGGCTAAAAATGAATAGAGATTTAAATATGCAATTTAGCATGCCCTATGTACATGCAGAAGGAGCATAATGGTAACTGATCTAGCATTATGCCTTATCCCACAAATTCCAGGGTCAGCTATATTATCGTTGCTATGATTTCTATCAAGTGATATATTTGCCTTACTAAGCTCTTGGCACAGATATCCCTAGCTCTATCGCATATCTCTATAAAGAGACCGCATTTAATTAGCTTGATTTAGAATCAAGAACCAAACATGGAAAGCTGTAGATTAATGATGAAGGTTAGGTTAATGATTTCTATCAAGTGATATATTTGCCTTACTAAGCTCTTGGCACAGATATCCCTAGCTCTATCGCATATCTCTGTAAAGAGACCGCATTTAATTAGCTTGATTTAGAATCAAGAACCAAACATGGAAAGCTGTAGATTAATGATGAAGGTTAGGTTAGGGAGGGGGGGGGGTTGGAATGCTGCTATTCAGATGAGCACAGATTTTTTTATTGTACTGTTGAAACATCTTAAAGGCAAAAAAAGTATTCTGAGCTTTATGTTTTCTTAAATGGATCAAGCTTGGTTCATATTTGGTAGCCCACTAACTTTGAAGTTTGAACCTAATAAGATATTTGCTTCAGCTCTACCTCTTAAGCCTGACAATGTAGCATATCGAAGTCCTATCCTTTCTTAGAACCCAAAGTTCAGTATTCTGTCATCCACAAATATGTAAATATGACGTTTGAAGAGAAGCAAAAGCTGAGCAATAATTTGCAAAATCTTCCTCTAGAGAAACTGGATAATGTGGTGCAGATTATCAAGAAGAGGAACTCATCACTGAGTCAGCATGATGATGAGATTGTGGTAGATATAGATAGTGTTGATACTGAGACTCTTTGGGAGCTGGATAGGTTTGTTACCAATTATAAGAAGAGTCTAAGCAAGAACAAGAGGAAGCCAAAGCTTGGTGAGCTTGCACTTCAGTAAAGGTCGGACAATCAGCAACATGAAGGGCAAGAAATGGTACAGGAAAGGGTATGACAATTGAATGATATTTTATAAGAGGTCTTCTTTTTGTACAGTTACTTAGATTTACATTTTCCTCATTTGAGCAGAATTCTGATGCTGTAGTTGCAGAAGTGCCAACAGAGAGCAGGACAGGTAACTTAATTTCACTTGCCTGATATTGTTCTACTTTTTCCTAATATCTTGCTATTTGTTGTTAACCCATATCATGGAATGTGTGGTTAAATTTAATTTGTGAAAACAGTGGTTGATGAAAAGCACGCGGCTTCCTCTCCACTACAAGCAGGTGAAAAGAAGGGAGATAATGCAAGTAGGTCAAGTAGTTCGAGCAGCTCGGGTAATGAGACTGGATCTTCCTCTAGTGGTAATATACTATCTAGATACATTCCTTTTTAGATATGCTATATAGATATATGTGTAGAAATTTCACCCCAACTTAAATTGAAGCCATATGCCTATGACATGAGGGCTGGTTTCCTTCTTGGTCACCCTTAATTTATTTATTCTTCTATAATTTGGAGTTCATTTTAGGTTTCTTATTTGGTTTGGTAGGTAGCAAGTTAGTTTCATTACTAGAGCTATTAATTCTTGAGAGTTGGGTCAATTTAACTTAAACCAAGTGGCATGTTGCAGATTCTGACAGTGATAGTTCTTCTGCTGGATCTGATGCGGCTCAGTCACCGAGAACATAGGAAAACTGGATTCAGGTAGGACCTGGATTCTTGACAGCATTGTGTTTCGTTAGTTATTGTGACTTACCTTTTAAAACATTGATTATGTGATTTATGACATCTTGTGCATATTGCTGTGAACTTTATGGTCTTTTTTTTAACATGATGAGATCACTTCTGTATATGGGCTGTCATTATTAGTTCATTATGAAGGTAAATGAAAATACATACTTCTTTTAACCTTCTGTCTGTTTTTATAGGGTAGGCATGCTCTGTATCCAAGACAATGTGTAAACCATGCCTACTTTTTCTATGCTGTGAATGCTTTTATTCCAGTATTAACTTACTTGAAGAATGGTTACGATCACTTACCCAGAGAAATTGATATTTCTTTCCTTATAGGAAATAAGGATAATGTTTTTCATATGCAAAACAAGCTCAAGTGCTTGTTTAAGTAACTAAATCTAAATGTGTCATTGTGCAAAATAAAACTTGTTGTTGATGTTTGTCGATTCAACATCCATTGCTTGTATAATAATACCGAGCACTATTGCAAATTCACATCAACCGTATTATTTGGTAATATTCTGTTCAACCATTGATCTATATTAAATGAATAGGATTACTTTAAAAAAAGGCAATCAAGGATGTAAACTTGATTGAACAAGCAGACACATAAATCAAGAGCTTGTTTCTAATTTACTGGCTCTTCTAATACGTGGGTTAAAGGAAACTAATAGCTTCCTGACGGAAAACTCTCTCTTGATCATAAGGTGCTACAACAACATGCATGTCAAAGACAAGGATTGGAGTAAAAAATGGTCTTATTATGAGCTTTTATACAAGGTTATGTGTTTTTGATGAGTGGGATGTGGGATTGTCTTTTGTACGTTAAGAGTTATGGCATGTAAAAACATCTTAAGCACAAGTGAACATAAATGACTCTCTTAAATTGGGTCTGGGTTTTAAATGTAATCTTTTTAAGGTAGCAATTCTACTTTTTCAGTTGAGGTCACAATTTTTATTTAAAAAGTACCAAAGGCCCTAGGAATATTGACGTGGATCCTGT
>NC_033798.1:130913034-130928879 GCF_001876935.1 Asparagus officinalis | reverse complement strand
CTCTTATTCATAACAACTTAATTGGTTGGTTATTCCCATCGCATAACGACTTGGAATAAAGAAGATCTCTTATTCATAACAACTTAATTGGTTGGTTATTCCCATCGCATAACGACTTGGAATAAAGAAGATCTCTTATTCATAACAACTTAATTGGTTGGTTATTCCCATCGCATAACGACTTGGAATAAAGAAGATTTTGTTCGATAATAGCAGAGGCCGAGAAGTGGGTCGTCGGTCATGAAGGACCAATTAATGTGGAGAAGAGGACGTCGCTGTCCACAAAAGAAACCACGAATCACTTTATTCTTAACGGCTCAAAAGGGGGCCGGGGGTCCATCCTGACAAGTACCCATTACATTTTGTCCCTCTGGCTAATAAATGCATGCGGATATGTATTTTTAGTTACCAACCTCTCTAAGGGCATCTCCAACAGCTTCTCTAAAATCTTCTCCAAAATGCCAAAGCAAAAGTCATATTCTCCAACTAATTTTTACACCAACTCCAACAGTTTTCCCATTTTGAAGAATCCCTTTTTTTCTTCAAAATTTTGGAGAATGCTGCAGATTTGGGGAAGCTTCCCCATTTTTTCTCCTCCATCCCTATTTTGGGGAATGAGATGGGGAATCTGTTGGGTCAAAAACCTAACTAAATTATCCAAAAGTGGGAAATGAAAAAGCTGTTGGAGATGCTCTTAAAACGACATAACATAATAACATATGATATTCTACCTAGACTTATCTTTTCTGTGCCCACACTCCGCACAGCCAATCAATACCAATTTGGTTGGAACGGCATGATACGATTCACGTAAAGATCAAACCCTTCGAAATTGGATATTGGCGTAGCATATTGCGACACGTCGTATATATATTTGTGTTGTTATAATATAATCAAATTGAGCTACAAATTAAAGGCTTTTGCAGCAATTATTCACTACTATATTATGTGTTAACCTTAGAGCATACATAGATCAGATGAGATGCCGCACTTCATGATCACTGACAGGAATATGATATATTAATATGCACGTGTTCACTATATTTTGGTGGGCGATCCATAATGTACATGCGATATGTGGTCCTCCGGTGTGATTACTTATTATAACCCTCTTTGATCTGATGAAACCCCACCATGCTCATTGCTCCCTGGGGGTTGCATGGTGGGTGATAAGTAGTGCTGCCACCTCAAGCACATATGCCATACCATATCATTTTTCAATAATATAAATACCCTTTCTTTATATACAATAATGTCCACAAATTTTTTTTTTTTATTCCAAACTTTCTGGGCCGGGTGGCCGAAATTTTTTCCCATATAGCTGTTTTGTTTTCTCGATTAGATTTTGACTGTAAGAAAATTCTCAATACTACAAACTGTAGTCTGTAGGCTCATAATAAAGAGATATCTAATTAGTAGGCGTATGGAGATATTTATTTCGAAGTTTTATTCTTAAAAAAATTCCTAATGAAAGATTCAATTAATCATATTGTTTCGTTATTGAAGGAGTAGCAGGTTAAATTCTATAAATATAGTTTAACTAGCTAGAGTTTTATATTACAGGTGATCTTGTGGTTGACAAATGACGTCAAAAGACAACACGAGTGGGCAGCCTTTTAAAATCTGCCTTTTTTTGTTTGTCTTGATTGATCTGGAAGGAAAAGGGAGCATGCATGTTATAATCAGCACAAGTGATCAAATACCTTGTTATATAAGAGAAACTATATATGTAATTAGCTTTTCACGCCAACAACTAATTAATAGATAATTAACAACGGATGAAGCTCAAGCTAAGCTAGTGGGAGGAGGGGCTTTAAACGGGTTACCAATTATCTATTATTAGAATAAATATATAGGGAAAAATGTGTCGGGGCCCCAAAAGCTGAAAAACCATGTGACGAGGCCCCTTGTATTTTCCCCCCTGTGTATAAGCCCCAAAAAGCAGCCTCTAATATTTCTAAGGCCCTCCACGTCAGCTGTATACAGCCAGAGTCATTGTATTTTGTAAAAACCCGACTTTGCCCTTCTCCTTCGTCCCCAGACGCTTCGTCACATCTCATTAAATGAGACTGGACTCGATTACGGCGCCTCTTTTACCCCGCCTCTATTTTTACTTTCTTCCAAAATACAAAAGAGCTACCGAAACTCTCAATCTTCCATTTCCAGCGACGGAGTTTATTTTCGCCGTCTAGGTTTTTCGCCGGAAAATGTCGTCCAGGGAAGCGGAATCTGTAAATGACTACGAAATCTCTCATCGCAGCGATTTGAAGGAAAAAGACGGTTCGTCTGGGATTGGCAGCGCAGAGGAAGCCACTCAAACCCTCATGGTAATGCAAAAGAATGCCCTAGAATGGCGAAACCGCCAAAGAAGAACGGCAAGGGCTGGCCGTGCCACCAACCCCCCCCCCCCCCAGAAAAACAGTAAGTGCTAGGTATCCACTATCTGGGGTTTCGAAGTTATCCACTATTTGGGGCTTCGAAGTAATGTGCCCTAATGTTAGTGCTAGGCAATGTTAGTTCTAGTTTGAGTCCATGTTAGTTCAATAACAGTCGGTGTTAGTTCTATTAGATGCCGTGCCCTAATGTTAGTGCTAGCAATGTTAGTTCTAGTTTCAGTCCTTGTTAGTTCTATAACAGTCGGCGTTAGTTCTATTAGATGCCGTGCCCTAATGTTAGTGCTAGGCAATGTTAGTTCTAGTTTGAGTCCATGTTAGTTCTATAACAGTCGGCATTAGTTCTATTAGATGCCGTTTAGTGTTAGGTCTAATTCAGTTCACGTTAGTTCTAATTGAACTTGAAATTTTTATTTTTACAGGAAAATGCTTGTTGAATTTAACCCGTTTGAATCATTAAGGCTAACCGTCAATATCACGGGTTATTGGCAAGTCATGAAGTCTATTGCTCCGAAGATGCGTCAGTGCCACATGGATGCATATCGCGGATCGATATTTCAGCACTACATTTTATTCGGGGTTCTCCAGCCTGATCGCCCCACGCTTGAACTGCTGCTGAGTTATTATGATAGGGCCAATGACACATTTTGTATCCCTGATTCAAAGACTGGGGGCTTGAAAAGTGTTAAATTTGATTTGCAATGGGTCCATAACCATACATACTTCCCAGCTTATGGGGAACTCATACATATCAACCGGGACTCAACAAACAGAATCTGGTTGCAATACTTCGCTCATCTTTTTAAAACTGAAGATGGGAAGAAGTTAAAAAAAGTAACAATTACCCATCGAAGATACCTTGAAGGGCAGCTGGAAAGGCTCGTGGAGTCTACAGAAGAAGATGATATCCGAGATTTTGTTCTGCTGCAAATTCTGTACCAATGCTCTATGATATGGTGCCCCAGAAGCGGGGAGGGTATCCCTAGACCTCTACTCAGATATCTGGATAGCATGGAGAGGGTCAATAAGGTAGCTTGGGCTTAATTCTTTTATACAGAAATTAACAGGGGGATTAAAGCTGCTATGGAGTGCAAGAAGGGGCCAGGGGTCACATATGTCCCAGGTTGCATGACACTTTTGTGTGTAAGTGCCATGTTTTACTCAATTTAGTTCATTCTAGCTCTGATTCATGCCATGTGAGTTCTAACTTATGCCACGTTAGTTCTGTTTTCTGCTATGTTAGTTCTACTTTTCACCACGTTAGTTCTAGTTTCTGCTCATGTTAGTTCTAGCCGTATTCATGTTAGTCCTTATTTGGGTCATGCTGCTAAGCCTTAAATGGCATCATGTTAGTTCAGAATTGGGTCACGTTAGTTCTAATAAAGTTCGGTTAATTTTATTGCATCTCACCTTAGTTCTAATAGGAGGCATGCTAGTTCTAGGTTCTAGTTGGGGTCACAATAGTTCTAACGGAGTATCTGCTTGTTAGCTCTAATTTATGCCTTGTTAGTTCTGATTTGAATGCTTAATGTATTTGCTTTAGCTTTGGTACTACGAGATGACGGGGTTAAAGAAATATCCCTACGTCGACAAGTCCAGACCTCCAATGACAAACTGGGCATCAGAAAAGGAGGTGAAAGTCTTGGCATTAGTAGAAGATCACTCTCTAGGTAGCTAGATATGGCCGCCCGACGCAAAAGAGATGAAAAAAAAAAGTTGGGACAGTTATGAGCGGAGAGATGCAAGTCGTTAATTTTAATTTACTAATTTAAAGACTTGGCTTTTAATTTTTATTATCATCTAATAATTTCATGATCTCATGTCACTGACGCTAGGAGAGATATCGTCATTCTAGACGACACATCCTACTAGATGGATGTGAACCCGTCTAGGATGTGAGCAACTTAGATGGAGCTTAACCGTCTAGAATGATAGCATCCTAGACGACTGGTTAGGATGCTTTCCTAGAGGGGTTAATTTTATATAGAAGGCGGGGTCCACTATCCTAGACATCTCAAGCTTCTAGGATATAGAATTTACAAAAAAAGAAAAAAAGGAAAAAAACAACAACATCCTAAGTGGGTCTTTTTGTGGAAAATGTTGCTGTTTTCATTGTTCTCCCAAAAGTGGTGCTCCTCATCTTCCCCTTTTCTCTGCGTATAAAAATCCTCCGCCGTCGCCGCCCGTTCTCTCTCAATTGATTTTTGTCGCCGCGCATTCTCCCTGCAATTCACTAGAAAAAGGGCCGCAGCCTCCTCGTCAATCAGTTCCTTCTGTTGTCACTTAGAGGCTGTTTGGTTCGTTTCCTTCACTTTCCTAAAATGTCTTTCCTTTATTTTCTTGTGTTTTTTTCACTTTCCTGAAAAGTGTTTCTTGTGTTTGTTTCGCAAAAAAAAATATGGGGTGAAAGTACTTTCCATCATTTTTCTTAGTTTGGTTCAACTTGAAAAAAGAAGAAAACAATTGATGTGTGAATAGATTCCCTCATTTTCTAGTGTTTGGTTCAAACTAAAAAACCAAGAAAACTTGATTGTGCTCACCATGGTAAGATTACCACCCATCATCATAGTTGTGCATATAAACATGAAAATTGTGAACAAAATCAATTATCTTATGATCACAAGTGAATTAAATGATGAACAACAAAATCAACTCGAGAGAAACCAAGACTCGAACAACCCAAGATTGAAATCAAACCAAAGTTTAACAAAATTTATAGAAAATATGATCAGAAAAGGCCATTTTCTTCATTATCTGCATCGCCATGAAGTTTATAATAGCAATGTTGGCTGCATTTATTGCCTCACCAATTGATTACTAATATAAACTTTGGTTGCATACATTATATATTCGGCCATTATCATAGCAAAATATCACATTATCATATGCAGTTCTAGTGGTATGTTAATTCTAGTTGAGCCCCTGTTAGTTCTAGTGGCTCTCGTGTTAGTTCTAGCTGATGTCATGTTAGTTCTAACTTCCAGCTAATGTTATTTCTAATATAAAAGTTAGTTCTAGTTGAGTCCATGTTCGTTCTAGCGGCTCTCGTGTTAGTTCTAGCTGATGTCATGTTAGTTCTAACTTCCAGCTAGCGTTATTTCTAATATTAGTTCTAGTGGTATGTTAGTTCTAGTTGAGCCCTTGTTAGTTCTAGTGGCTCTCGTGTTAGTTCTAGGTGATGTCATGTTAGTTCTAGGTGATGTCATGTTAGTTCTAACTTTCAGCTAATGTTATTTCTAATATAAGCGTTAGTTCTAGTTGAGTCCCTGTTCGTTCTAGTGGCTCTCGTGTTAGTTCTAGCTGATGTCTGTAGGCGTCAAAAATTGCTTACAGACGTCCAAACACCACTCAAAATAACATAGAAGAATGATATACACGTCATCAGGCAGCACTGTGGCGCGGCAGCCAATGGTGCCGCGGCTAAGGCGCGGCAGCCCATGGTGCGCGGCAGCCCATGGTGCCGCGGCTAAGGCGGGGCAGCCTAGGGTGCCGCGGCTTAGGCGCTGCAACCTATAGTGCCGCGGCAGTTAAAGAAGGATGCTGTGGCAGTTATAAGGCAGTTATTCGATGATGTTTTGAAGTCTACGTGGCGGCGTATCAGAAATAGAACGTGTGCTGACGTGGACAAGCAGTTAAACCACGAAAAGAGTGGTTAAAGGTCGTGGGAGAGCGGTTTCAAGCACGATGGAACGTGCTGATAACCACCTCTTTGGCCGCGGTAGCCTATACTGCCGCGCCAATAGCCGCCGCAGTGTAGACTGTAGCGGCCAAAGAGAAAATACTCGGTCAGTTATTTTGCCCCCGTTTCAACTGTGGTGCACTGAGACCCCTATAAATACCCCCCTGTGGCCATCATTGACGGGGGCTGGGCATTTTCCAGAGAGATTAGAGAAGAGAGCCTTGAGTTTTGGTGAATTAGAGTAAGAGAGAGAGTCTTCCTTCTTCACAAACATCCTCAAGAAGCTTCTAGCGAGTCCTAGAGATCTAAGCTCAGACTTGATCTTTGGAAGAGTGAACATCTTACATCGATAAGATATTCGCTTCAAGTTCTTACTTCGATAAACGAAGGAAGAATCATTAAACCCCTCACGGTTCAATCAGAATCTGTGATTTGGTGGTCCACGAGTCAACGCGCTCCCGGCACAGGCAAAGATCCCACGCAAGCAGCGATCCAAACAACGATCCTGCGTTTGTTTCTAAAAAGTTATAATTTTCCTTTTGTTGTGTAAAAGAAGTCTTATAAAAAGACTATCTCTTTTGAATTTGTTGTAATCGACCGAAGATATAATGAATTCCATAACAAAACCAACTTTTGACGCAAACAAGCTGGCGACCACAGTGGGAGCCAACGGTCTCGCTGCCGAGACCGTCGTGTCGCAGCCAATCATCAAGATTCCAGTTGAATCCATGGTCGAATACGAATTCGACCAAATTAAGTTTGAGGAATACCTCTCATCATCCTCTTCAAGATCTTCATTGTCTCGCAAGTACAAGAGGATCTCAACATTGAAGAAGACTTCCATGCCAAAGAAGGCACAGAATGAAGACTCTCGCCTGATTGTTGCTGAGGATTCTACTCACAACCTCTCTGCTCATAATGGCTCTTCGCCAAATAAAGAGTCATTAAATCAAAGCCCATCGGCATTGACGAAAAGAGCTCGTCAGAGACAACGCCAACGCCTCGCTCGTCAAATAGCTAAGGCCTTGGAACAAACCGACGGAGTTCGTTATCATGCGGACTTAGAGTCGAGGAGACATCGAGTGGTTCAGTTGTCTCAATGACCAATCACTCATGTCTCTGCTAAACTCACGACGGAGGAATGGACCCTTGTCAAAAGGGCTCGCTCAACCCTCAAAGAACGTATACAAAAACATCGTGCAAACGCTGTTCATGCCCGTGCTCTCTTACAACAAAGACAAGAAGGGAAGAAGGAAACAGTGTCTAAAGAAGCACCAAAGAATCACAAAGTATGGATCCCCAAATCCAAACTCGTATTAAAGTCGGATCTGCATAATCCAACCTGTGACCGCGGCAGTCTTCACTGTCGCGGCACATCCTTTAACTGCGGCAGTTTCCACTGCCGCAGCACGTCTTGCGACCGCGACGATCTTCCCTGCCGCGGTCAAAGAGAAGCTCCAAAGAGTTTTCCTTCAGCCCCATCAACGTCCATTCCTGGTCCGTCTACTACAATCATAACTGTTCCATCACCAGGGAAGCCACAGTTCAGTCCTGACCTGTCAATATCCAAGATCACGATGGCGGATCGCCTCAATCCCTCATCTGACGATCAAGACAAAGCTCCAGTTAAAGAACGCTTGGGTCCAGCGAACGAATCACAGGAGCCTATTAAGACACCGCATCCGCAAAGGGGTGGTTCTAAACATGCGACTCCTGACGTAACCTTGGATCGCTCAAAGACAAAAATAAATTGTCCTGAGAATGCCAACAAGGTTTTACACCCCCAGAAGAAGACGCATTCACCAAATGATATCGTCATACCTGAGGGGTCATGCCAACAGACGATACGATTTTTTGGCAAACATATCGATGAATCGTATTATCAAGTTGGGGTTGTGAATAATTTTCGAAAGAGAGTTATTCGAGGAATAAACTCTCATTGTTCCTGTGCGCGACTCGTTAAAGCAGCATTATCAGAATGTGACTGTTTCAAACGAGGAGCCATCCCACGAAGAGTCTCTGTATCGTCGAAGCCTAAGCCGAGACATTTCCGCAAAAGAAAATCAGTTGCCCAAGATGATGAATTCCCTGAAGTCACCATCAACGTGGCTGATAAAAGAAAGTCTAAGCGGCATTCAAGTGACTCAAATCCCGACTTTTCCCCGAGAGGAAAAGTCAATCCAAGAATTGCTCAAAGGATGTCTCGACTCCAACTAGGAGCCATCAGACGCAGAAATTACAAAAGAATGCAAGAAGGAATGTCCTCGGAGGATGAATTCTCAGACACTTGTTCAGCCATTGCTTCTGATGATACAATGTCTAGTACGGGACAAACCAAAGAAGTGTTCACAATCACTTCTGATCAATTTGCTAAAATGCTTCAAGAAGCTCTATCGAAGCAATGTGAAGAAATTAGAGCTGAGATGAAGACAGAGATGGAGTTAGCTATCCAACAAATGAGAGAGTTGCTAACTCAACAACCTCAACCTCCTAAGTCTTCTCGATCTGTGTGAAAAGTCTCCTATTTGCCCCTTCCGACTGTCGACCGATACACCTCCCAATAGCAATAACGCTGGGGGTGGTTTAGCACATCCTCCCAATAACAATATTGGGGGTGGTTCAATGACACCGCTTAGTAACACTGGGGGTGACCCAATTATTTATGCTCGACATCACTCAGAGAGAGATGAAGATGAAGACAAGAAAATACAAGAGCTTGAAAACAAAATCAATGCTTTGATGACGACTCAAGAAGTTAAGAAGACGGGTATTCCATGTCCCTATCCAAGGGAATGAGATTTAATACCGTACCCGTCAAAATTCAATCTGATTAACTTCACACCGTTTGATGGGAAGAGCGCACCTACTGAGCACTTGATTTATTTCAAGTCTCATTTGGGTATGATCTCTGGAAATGAGGCTTTAATGGTCCGGTCATTCGTTGGCACCCTTCGTGGGCCGGGCCCGCCTTCGATTGGTACCGACGGCTCAAGCCAGGGAGCATCAATTGCTGGGATGACATGGAAAGTTTGTTCCTCAGCAACTTCTTCGATGATGATACCGAAGTGTCAGTCGGAACTCTTCTGGATGAGAAGCAGAAAGACGGAGAGTCAGTCGACGATTTTGTCAAGCGCTTCCGTGACAAAGCAATGAATTGCAGAGATCCTGTTACAGAGGAGTTTATCCTGCAAACATGCCACAATAATCTCTCCATCGATGTCCTGGAAGCCCTGGGGGTCGTACCATCCAAAACTTGGAAAGATTTGAAAATGCGCGGCGAACAGGCTGAATACTTTCTTAAAAGAAAGAAAGCCGAGAGAAGCCAACTGACGACATCTACAATTCCAGTGAACGCAACTCTCGATCCGAGGTTCCAAAAGGAGTATTCTTTCGAAGATGATGAAGCTCCAGCCATATTGGAATACCTCCTCGCCAATGACAAAATTGAGCTACCACTTATTAAAGACCAGGAGGGAGCTAAAATGATTACAGATCCAAATTACTATGCATACCACAGAAGCATTCTTCATCCCACTGAAATTTGCTTCGGACTCAAAAACAGAATCCAAGCCTTAATTGACTCCGGTGTCATAATGGCGAAACAAGCCAAATAAAGACGACCATATACTCCATTGGATACACGAGTATAAACTGTTTCCCCAACTCCATTGGATACACGAGTATAAACTGTTCTCCTTTACTCCAGTGGGTGCACGAGTATAAACTGTTTCCCCTCACTCCGAAAAGTATACGAGTATAAACTGTTCCTCGATACTCCAACAGGTATATGAGTCTAAACTATTTCCTTTCTTTCACGGGAAGTTCCTGGAGAGCGCCATGCATAGTACTCTTAAGGATAACCCAATCATGCAGCTGAATATAATGATAAGCCCAGTTTCATGAGAAAAGCTGGGGGTGGATGATTCATGTAACGGGAAGTTCTCGGAAGAATACTATATGTAATTTTCTTAGGGATAACCCGATCATTACAAACAAAGTGATAAACACTACATCCCCACGGTAATTTTGCTGAGACGAGATTCGATCACTTCTTTAGATCAATTTTCCCTCACAAAACTCATATTTGGTCAAACCTTTAAACAGTTAGGACCAAAGCCAAAATCTCCTCTCGATTCCTTCCATGAACGAGAGGTCCACAAATTGAACGATCAAACCTTTAAACAGTTAGGATCGTCTCAAAACTCCCACTTGGTCAAACCTTTAAACAGTTAGGACCAAAGCCAAAATCTCCTCTCGATTTCTTCCATGAACGAGAGGTCCACAAACTGAACGATCAAACCTTTAAAACAGTTAGGATCGTCTCAAATTCCCATCTTGGTCAAACCTTTAAACAGTTAGGACCAAAGCCAAAATCTCCTCTCGATTCCTTCCATGAACGAGAGGTCCACAAATTGAACGATCAAACCTTTAAACAGTTAGGATCGTCTCAAAACTCCCACTTGGTCAAACCTTTAAACAGTTAGGACCAAAACCAAAATCCCCTCTCGATTCGTTCCATGAACGAGAGGTCCACAAATTGAACGATCAAACCTTTAAACAGTTAGGATCGTCTCAAAACTCCCACTTGGTCAAACCTTACTACAGTTAGGACCACAACCAAAACCTCCTTTTGATTCATTTTGCGAACAAAAGGTCCCCTTTTGAGTTGAATAGTCAAACCTTATGACAGTTAGGATTATTCAAACCAATCCAGATTCTCTAAGTGGAGATCCCACTTTGAGTTTCTTTACTCCAGGAGATAGAATATAAAATTCTTCCTCTCCATCATCGGGTTCATCTCTACCAACAAACAAGAGACCAGGAGATAGAATATAAAATTCTTCCTCTCCATCATCGGGTTCATCTCTACCAACAAACAAGAGACCAGGAGATAGAATATAAAATTCTTCCTCTCCATCATCGGGTTCATCTCTACCAACAAACAAGAGACCAGGAGATAGAATATAAAATTCTTCCTCTCCATCATCGGGTTCATCTCTACCAACAAACAAGAGACCAGGAGATAGAATATAAAATTCTTCCTCTCCATCATCGGGTTCATCTCTACCAACAAACAAGAGACCAGAATACTCCAATAGGTATACGAGTCTAAACTATTTCCCTAATCTCAACAGGAAGTTTCTGGAGAATATTACTCAGAATATTCTTAAGAATAACCTGAATACTCCAATAGATACACGAGTCTAAACTGTTTCCCTACCTTCAACAGGAAGTTTCTAGAGAATATTAATCTGAATATTCTTAAGGATAACCTGACGAACTCACAAGGGACATACAAGCATCAATCTGGAAATACCAGCCTCGATTCAAGATCTCAACAACGGTCAAGCGATAAACGCAGTGCCGGAGAAATATTAGCTATTCTACAAAGAACTGAATAGACTAACTACCTTCAACAGGAAGTTTCTAGAGAATATTGATCTGAATATTCTTAAGGATAACCTGACGAACTTTCAATGGATGTCTCAAATTCGGTGACAAAAGCTGAGCCCACAAGAACAAAAGCTAGCTTCGAATCAAGATCTCGACAACGGTCAAGCGATAAATGCAGTGCCGGAGAAATATTAGCTATTCTACAAAGAACTGAATAGACTAATGGATGAAGAGATCAAGAGCCAAAGACATTTTATGGATTCTTGTACATGATCTGCTCAACCAAGTATTGAAGAGGTCGTAAGAAAAATCTATCTTATCCAAAGTATCCCAGACTCCTCTATAAAAGAATGAGTCTGGAAAACTTTGGAGGGGATATCTGTAGGCGTTAAAAAATGCTGAAAGATATCCAAATACAGCTCAGAAGGAGATCATCCAAAATGTCAAAAAGAACACAAGTATAGACTATCTCGCACGCGAGACAGTCTTTACTGTCTCGCACGCGAGAACCAACTGTTCAAGAACGTGGGGAGTATCGTGGGCGAGAATCACGTTGATAACCACCAGAATAACGGAGTTTAAAACGTGGGAAGGCAGTTGCAGCGAGAAACTGTCAAGTATATTCGTTTTCCGAGACAGTATTTACTGTCTCGCTGGGCGAGACAGCAAATTTACTGTCTCGCTGGGCGAGACAGCAAACACTGTCTCGGCCAGCGAGACAGTAAACACTGTCTCGCCATATTAATTCTGTCTTTTGTTGAGTTTTGTTAGTTATGAACCCCAGAGGCTATAAATACCCCCATAGGGTCATTTCTGACAGGGGGCGGATCATTTTGAGCACTTCAGAGCAGAGAAAGAGCAGAGTTCTTGAGTTTCTGGCAACTCCTTGATATTCAGGCTTTGACTTGATTTCAAGAAGAACGACTATCTTACTTCGATAAGATATCGTTTCAAGTTCTCACTTCGATAAACGAAGTCAGAATCATAAACCCCTCACGATTCGATCAGAATCTGTGATTTGGTGGTCCACGGGCTAACGCACCCCCGGCACAGGCAAAGATCCCACGCAAGCAGTGATCCAAACAACGATCCTGCGTTTGTTTCCCAAGAGTTATAATTTTCATTTTGTTGTGTAAAAGAAGTCTTATAAAAAGGCTATTTCTTTGAATTTGTTGTAATCAAACGAAGATATAATGAATTCCATGACAAAACCAACTTTCATGAAATCATACTATTTCCTGGACAAATATCTTTGCATACATCTCCACTGTACAAGTCGTTTTCACAGCAAAATTTCACCGACTACATCAACGAATCAATTATCATCCAAAAGATTCATTTTCTTTCTTTGATCTTAGCATCCCTTTAATGAAATTCATAGATATATCTTCCCACTTTCACTCTGGAATGGGTAAAGGCTGTAGGGTTCTAGCTGGTCTCTGACGTACTGCCTTCACTTATTAGAAGGTAGAACATTTAGCTACATATTTCAAAATCTCCTTACGCACGCCGCTCCGTTAACACGTCCTTTCAACTCTTTGTACATTTTCGATGTGTCTAGATGTACGATATGCCTCATCCGATAAATCCTTCTTAAGTTGTGGATAACCCGACATCACTAGCCGACCTTCCATTTAGAAACCCCCGTCTGTTTCAATAGTTCATTTTGCTTAAATCTTTATAGAAGTTACCTTCTTTTGGATTTTTAATCTAAGAATCTCTTAACTGGGTACTGATCTTTCCATAACTCCAAGATGACTTCACTGATAAAGCTCCTAAGAAAATGTTGTTTCTGCTAATCTCCTGTCTAAAGCTAATCTGGCTGAGAGTTTAAAGTTCTCGATACAATAAACATTAAACATTTTAAAACTATAATCTCTCAACGACGCTTCCTTCTCAACGTGTCTACTACAACGCTCGTCTTTTCCTAATTAATACTAAATCGCAAACTCATAATCTTTAATAAACTGGACTCTTTGCCGGTGCCTCTGGTTATACTTCTTTTGGGATAAAGGTACTTCCAAACTCTAATAATCCGTGTATAGTTTCTTTGGTACTCCATAGGAATGATGTCTTTACTTCTTCAATGCGAAAACCACTACTGTCGGCTTTAAATCATGTGTGAGAAAATTTTGCTCATGAGTCCTCAATTGCCTTAAAATATAAGTCATTACTAAAAGGCCCTAGAGGGGGGGAGGGTTGAATAGGGTTTATGTACAAATAATATGCAATTAAAATATATTCCAACAAACCACACACAAATATGAAATGTAATGATAATAAAAGAGAGTAGGGATAGAGATAGTTAGCCAATTGATGACACGCGGTATGTTCATGAGGTTCAGTCTGCTGACCTACGTTCCCGCTCCCTACTCTCAAGGAGAAATCCACTACACACCCGGTTTGGAAGCCGGAACTTCTTCTACACAACGATCTCCACCGAGATCTGATAACCACACAATAGATCTCCACGAGATCAAGCTCATAACAGTAGTAAATCAAAGAAAAGCTCTCTCTTTACAGTAGCCCTATGGCAAGAGAGGAGATTGCAATTGAAGCTTGGGATGTGGGCTTTAAAATAGTAAAAGCAAATGAAAGTTGAAGCTCTTTGAAAACAATAAACTCAAACACAAGAGATTTGCAATGAAAATTTTTTTTCCTTAGCTTCCAATATACATAAAGAGTAATGCTTCATAAGATCCACGAATAGCTGATATTTTGTGAATAGTTTATTCATAAGAAGATTTACAGAAACCATGCCCCGAAAAACAGTTGAATGAGAATATTAGTGAATGATTCACCAATATGTCAATGTAATAATACAAAAAATGAGCTAGATTTTTGCAGTAACTAGTAAAAGAAAAAGTAGGTAGAAAGAACATGTGCTGTGTTTCACTACATACTAGCAAAAAACCAAGCTTCCAACATAAATAGTGACGCTTCATAAGATCCATGAATAGTTGATATTTTGTGAATAACTTATCCATAAGAAGATTTACAGAAACCATTCACCGAAAAACGATTGAATTAGAATATTAGCGAATGGTTCACCAATTCGTCAATGTAATAATACAAAAAATGAGTTAGATTTGTAATAACTAACTAGCAAAAAACAAGCATATACATAATAACCTCTAATACTGCAAAAACAGAGTGCATGAATTGTGAATTCCTCCAATAAGGTTATAATTATCGATAGAAATGAATAACTACATGTAGGCGTCAAAAAATGCTTACAGACATTCAAACACCACTCAAGACGATATAGAAGAACAATATACACGTCATCAAGCAACATATGGCGGCGCGGCAGGACATGGTGCCGCGGCTAAGGCGCGGCAGGACATGGTGCCGCGGCTAAGGCGCGGCAGACCAAGGTGCCGCGGCTAAGGCGCGGCAGCCTATGGTGTCGCGGCTTAACCGCTGCAACCTATGGTGCCGCGGCAGTTAAAGCAGGATGCTACAGCAGTTATAATACAGTTATCTGATGATTATTTAAAGTCCACGTGGCGGCGTATCAGAAATAGAACGTGTGCTGACGTGTACAAGCAGTTAAACCACGAAAAAGGTGGTTAAAGGTCGTGGGAGAACTGTTTCAAACACGTATGAACGTGGGTGTAACTGCCCCTTTAGCCGCGGCAGTGTCGACTGCCGCGCTCTTTGGCCGCGACAGTGTCGACTGTCGCGCCCTTTAGCCGCGACAGCATCAGCTGCCGCGCCTAAAGAGACAGTTATTGACCGGCTATTTCTTCAGTTATCGTCTAAGGAGGCTATAAATACCCCCCTATAGCCATCATTGACAGGGGCTGAGCATTTTCCAGAGAGATTAGAGCAGAGAGCCTTGAGTTTTGGTGAATTAGAGCAAGAGAGAGAGTCTTTCTTCTTCACAAACATCCTCAAGAAGCTTTTGGCCATTCCTAGAGATCTAAGCTCAGACTTGATCTTTGGAAGAGTGAACATCTTACATCGATAAGATATTCGCTTCAAATTCTTACTTCGATAAACGAAGGAAGAATCATTAAACCCCTCACGGTTCAATCAGAATCTGTGGTTTGGTGGTCCACGAGTCAAAGCGCTCCCGGCACAGGCAAAGATCCCACGCAAGCAGCGATCCAAACAACGGTCCTGCGTTTGTTTCTCAAGAGTTGTAATTTTTCCTTTTGTTGTGTAAAAGGAGTCTTATAAAAAGGCTATCTTTTTTTTTTTGAATTTATTGTAATCGACTGAAGATATAATGAATTCCATAACAAAACCAACTTTTGACGCAAACAAACTGGCGACCACAGTGGGAGCCAACGGTCTCGCTGCCGAGACCGTCGTGTCGCAGCCGATCAAGATTCCAGTTGAATCCATGGTCGAATACGAATTCGACCAAACCA
>NC_033798.1:130859383-130912935 GCF_001876935.1 Asparagus officinalis | reverse complement strand
CATCGGCACTGACGAAGAGGGCTCGTCAGAGACAACGTCAGCGCCGCGCTCGTCAAATAGCTAAGGCCTTGGAACAAACCGACGGAGTTCGTTATCATGCGGACTTAGAGTCGAGGAGGCATCGAGTGGTTCAGTTGTCTCAACGACCAATCACTCATGTCTCTGCTAAACTCACGATGGAGGAATGGACTATTGTCAAAAAGACTCGTTCGACCCTCAAAGAACGTATACAAAAACGTCGTGCAAAAGCTGCTAATGCCCATGCTCTCTCACAACAAAGACGAGAAAAGAGAAAGGAAATGGTGACCAAAGAATCACCAAAACTTCGTCAAGTTTGGATTCCAAAGTCTGGACTTATGCAAAATCAGCATTCGGAGCCCGTCGATGACCAAAGAAACACCGAAACTTTGCCAAGTTTGGATTCCAAAGTCTGGACTTATGCAAAATCAGCATTCGGCGCCCGTTAAGACTCCATACCCATAAGGGGGTGGTTTTAGACGTGCGACTCCTGACATAACCTTGGATCGCTCAAAGACAAAAATAAATTGTCCTGAGAATGCCAACAAGGTTTTACACCCCCAGAAGAAGACGCATTCACCAAATGATATCGTCATACCTGGGAGGTCATGCCAACAGACGATACGATTTTTTGGCAATCATACCGATGAGTCGTATTATCAAGTTGGGGTTGTGAATAATTTTCGAAAGAGAGTTATTCGAGGAATAAACTCTCATTGTTCCTGTGCGCGACTCGTTAAAGCAGCATTATCAGAATGTGACTGTTTCAAACGAGAAGCCATCCCACGAAGAGTCTCTGTATTGTCTAAGCCTAAACCGAGATATTTCCGCAAAAGAAAATCAGCTGCCCAAGATGATGAATTCCCTGAAGTCACCATCAACGTGGCTGATAAAAGAAAGTCTAAGCGGCATTCAAGTGACTCAAATCCCGACTTTTCCCCGAGAGGAAAGGTCAATCCAAGAATTGCTCAAAGGATGTCTCGACTCCAATTAGGAGCCATCAGACGCAGAGATTACAAAAGAATGCAAGAAGGAATGTCCTCGGAGGATGAATTCTCGGACACTTGTTCTGCAATCGCTTCTGATGATACAATGTCTAGCACGGGACAAACCAGAGAAGTACTCACGATCACCTCTGATCAATTTGCTCAAATGCTTCAAGAAGCTCTAGCGAAGCAACGTGAAGAAATTAGAGCTGAGATGAAGACAGAGATGGAGTTAGCTATTCAACAAATGAGAGAGTTGCTAACTCAACAACCTCAACCTCCTGAGTCCAGTCAGCGAGCTGAATCCAGCCGCCACACTCAGAATGTGGCAGATGATAGTGATCCAGAAGTGGATGAAGTCATCTTTGCTGATACACCTCCCAATAGCAATAACGCTGGGGGTGGTTTAACACACCCTCCCAATAACGATATTGGGGGTGGTTCAATGGCACCTCTTACAGGGGGTGGTCTAACTCATTCTCCTCAACGTCCTTCAAATGAAGACATAGACGATGACGAGAAAATGAAAGAGCTTGAAAACAAAATCAACGCTTTGATGACGGCTCAAGAAGTGAAAAAGACGGGTATTCCATGTCCCTATCCAAGAGAATGGAATTCAATACCGTACCCGGCAAAATTCAACATGATTAACTTCACACCGTTTGACGGGAAGAACTCGCCTATTCAGCACTTGATTTATTTCAAGTCTCATTTGAGTATGATCTCCGGAAATGAGGCTTTAATGGTCCGGTCATTCGTTGGCACCCTTCGCGGGTCGGCCTTCGATTGGTACCGACGGCTCAAGCCAGGGAGCATCAATTGCTGGGATGACATAGAAAATTTGTTCCTCAGCAACTTCTTCGATGATGACACCGAAGTGTCAATCGGAACCCTTCTGGATGAAAAACAAAAAGACGGGGAGTCAGTCGACAATTTTGTCAAGCGCTTCCATAATAAGGCAATGAATTGCAGAGATCCTGTTACAGAGGAGTTCATTCTGCAAACATGCCACAATAATCTCTCTATCGATGTCCTGGAAGCTCTGGGGGTCGTACCATCCAAAACTTGGAAAGATTTGAAAATGCGCGGTGAACAAGCTGAACACTTTCTTAAAAGAAAGACCTATTAAAGATCAGGAGGGTGCTAAGATGATTACAGATCCAAACTACTGTGCATACCACAGAAGGATTCTTCATCCCACCAATATTTGCTTTGGACTCAAAAATAAGATCCAAGCATTAATTGACTCCGGCGTCATAATGGCGAAACAAGCCGATTAAAGATGACCTTACTCCATTGGATACACGAGTATAAACTGTTTCCCCAACTCCATTGGGTACACGGGGATAAACGAAAGAAGTCGAGTAAAGACGACCATACTACTCCATTGGGTACACGAGTATAAACTGTTTCCCCACACTTCGAAGAGTATACGAGTATAAACTGCTCCTCGATACTCCAACAGGTATATGAGTCTAAACTATTTCCTTTCTTTCACGGGAAGTTCCTGGAGAGCGCCATGCATAGTACTCTTAAGGATAACCCAATCATGCAGCTGAATATAATGATAAGCCCAGTTTCATGAGAAAAGCTGGGGGTGGATGGTTCATGTAAACAGGAAGTTCTTGGAAGAATGCTATATGTAATTTTCTTAGGGATAACCCGATCATTACAAACAAAGTGATAAACACTACATCCCCACGGTGATTTTGCTGAGACGAGATTCGATCACTTCTTTAGATCAATTTTCCCTCACAAAACTCATATTTGGTAATTGAACGATCAAACCTTTAAACAGTTAGGATCGTCTCAAAACTCCCACTTGGTCAAACCTTTAAACAGTTAGGACCAAAGCCAAAATCTCCTCTCGATTCCTTCCATGAACGAGAGGTCCACAAATTGAACGATCAAACCTTTAAACAGTTAGGATCGTCTCAAAACTCCCACTTGGTCAAACCTTACTACAGTTAGGACCAAAACCAAAATCCCCTTTCGATTCCTTCCATGAACGAAAGGTCCCCTTTAAACAGTTAGGACCAAAGCCAAAATCTCCTCTCGATTCCTTCCATGAACGAAAGGTCCACAAACTGAACGATCAAACCTTTAAACAGTTAGGATCGTCTCAAAATTCCCACTTGGTCAAACCTTTAAACAGTTAGGACCAAAGCCAAAATCCCCTCTCGATTTCTTCCATGAACGAGAGGTCCACAAACTGAACGATCAAACCTTTAAAACAGTTAGGATCATCTCAAATTCCCATCTTGGTCAAACCTTTAAACAGTTAGGACCAAAGCCAAAATCTCCTCTCGATTCCTTCCATGAACGAGAGGTCCACAAACTGAACGATCAAACCTTTAAACAGTTAGGATCGTCTCAAATTCCCATCTTGGTCAAACCTTTAAACAGTTAGGACCAAAGCCAAAATCTCCTCTCGATTCCTTCCATGAACGAGAGGTCCACAAACTGAACGATCAAACCTTTAAACAGTTAGGATCGTCTCAAAACTCCCACTTGGTCAAACCTTACTATAGTTAGGACCACAACCAAAATCCCCTTTCGATTCATTTCATGAACGAGAGGTCCACAAATTGAATGATCAAACCTTTAAACAGTTAGGATCGTCTCAAAACTCCCACTTGGTCAAACCTTACTACAGTTAGGACCACAGCCAAAGTCTCTTCTCGATTCATTCCACGAACGAGAGGTCCACTTTCAGTTGAATAATCAAACATTATGACAGTTAGGATTATTCAAACCCGTCCAGATTCTCTAAGTGGAGATCCCACTTTGAGTTTTCTTTGCATCAGGAGATAGAATATAAAATTCTTCCTCTCCGATTTCGGGTTTATCTCTACCAACAAAAAAGAGACAAGGAGATAGAATATAAAATTCTTCCTCTCCGATTTTGGGTTTATCTCTACCAACAAACAAGAGACCAAGAGACAGAATATAAAATTCTTCCTCTCCATCATCGGGTTTTTATCTCTACCAACAAAAAGACCAGGAGATAGAATATAAAATTCTTCCTCTCCATCATCGGGTTCATCTCTACCAACAAACAAGAGACCAGGAGACAGAATATAAAATTCTTCCTCTCCATTATCGGGTTCATCTCTACCAACAAACAAGAGACCAGAATACTCCAATAGGTATACGAGTCTAAACTATTTCCCTAATCTCAACAGGAAGTTTCTGGAGAATATTACTCAAAATGTTCTTAAGAATAACCTGATTACCTCCCAACGGGTATATGAGGTTAAACTATTTCCCGAATACTCCGATGAGTATATGAGTATAAACTGCATCTCCTTGAACCTCCCAACGAGTATATGAGGTTAAACTGTTTCCAGAACACTCCAATAGAGCATATGAGTATAAACTATTTCTCCATTATTCAACGACAGTTCTGATTCAAGACTTCGACGACGGCCACGCGATAAACGCAGCACCGGAGGAATCTTAGCTATTCTACAAAGCACTGAGTAGACTAAAAGATAAAGAAGTCAAGGATTGAAGCCATTCATAGACCATTCTACGCAATTTCCTCAACAAAGAACTGGAGAGATTGCAGAGAAAGCTTATCATATCCAAAGTGTCCCAGACCCCTCTCTAAAAAATGATGAGTCTGAGATACTTTGGAGGGGGTATCTGTAGGCGTCAAAAATTGCTTACAGACGTCCAAACACCACTCAAAATAATATAGAAGAACGATATACACGTCATCAGGCAGCACTGTGGCGCGGCAGCCAATGATGCCGCGGCTAAGGCGCGGCAACCGCGCGGCAACCTAGGGTGCCGCGGCTTAGGCGCTGCAACCTATAGTGCCGCGGCAGTTAAAGAAGGATGCTGTGGCAGTTATAAGGCAGTTATTCGATGATGTTTTGAAGTCTACGTGGCGGCGTATCAGAAATAGAACGTGTGCTGACGTGGACAAGTAGTTAAACCACGAAAAGAGTGGTTAAAGGTCGTGGGAGAGCGGTTTCAAGCACGATAAAACGTGCTGATAACCACGTCTTCGGCCGCGGCAGCCTATACTACCGCGCCAATAGCCGTGGCAGTGTAGACTGCAGCGGCCAAAGAGAAAACACTCGGTCAGTTATTTCGCCCCCGTTTCAACTGTGGTGCACTGAGACCCCTATAAATACCCCCCTGTGGCCATCATTGACGGGGACTGGGCATTTTCCAGAGAGATTAGAGCAGAGAGCCTTGAGTTTTGGTGAATTAGAGCAAGAGAGAGAGAGTCTTCCTTCTTCACAAACATCCTCAAGAAGCTTCTAGCGAGTCCTAGAGATCTAAGCTCAGACTTAATCTTTGGAAGAGTGAACATCTTACATCGATAAGATATTCGCTTCAAATTCTTACTTCGATAAACGAAGGAAGAATCATTAAACCCCTCACGGTTCAATCAGAATCTGTGATTTGGTGGTCCACGAGTCAAAGCGCTCCCGGCACAGGCAAAGATCCCACGCAAGCAGTGATCCAAACAACGATCCTGCGTTTGTTTCTAAAAAGTTATAATTTTTCTTTTGTTGTGTAAAAGAAGTCTTATAAAAAGACTATCTCTTTTGAATTTGTTGTAATCGACCGAAGATATAATGAATTCCATAACAAAACCAACTTTTGACGCAAACAATGTCATGTTAGTTCTAACTTTCAGCTAGCGTTATTTCTAATATAAGCGTTAGTTCTAGTGGTATGTTAGTTCTAGTTAAGCCCCAGTTAGTTCTAATGGCTCTCGTGTTAGTTCTAGCTTATGTTATGTTAGTTCTAACTTCCAGCTAGCGTTATTTCTAATATAAGCGTTAGTTCTAGTGATGTGTTAGTTCTAGTTGAGCTCATGTTAGTTCTAGTGGCTCTCGTGTTAGTTCTAGCTGATGTCATGTTAGTTCTAACTTCCAGCTAGCGTTATTTCTAATATAAACGTTAGTTCTAGTGGTATGTTAGTTCTAGTTGAGCTCCTGTTAGTTCTAGTGGCTCTCGTGTTAGTTCTAGCTGATATCATATTAGTTCTAACTTCCAGCTAGCGTTATTTTTAATATAAGCGTTAGTTCTAGTGGTGTGTTAGTTCTCGTTGAGCCCCTGTCAGTTCTAGTGGCTCTCGTGTTAGTTCTAGCTGATATCAAGTTAGTTCTAACTTCCAGCTAGCGTTATTTCTAATATAAGTGTTAGTTCTAGTGGTGTGTTAGTTCTAGTTGAGCCCCTGTTAGTTCTAGTGGCTCCATGTTAGTTCTAACTTCCAGCTAGCGTTATTTCTAATATAAGCATTAATTCTAATATAAGCGTTAGTTCTAGTGGTATGTTAGTTCTAGTTGAGCCCTAATATAAGCGTTAGTTCTAGTGGTATGTTAGTTCTAGTTGAGCCCCTGTTAGTTCTAGTGGCTTTCATGTTTGTTCTAACTTCTAACTTTTTTTTTGTATATCGTAGGCCGAGAGCTGAAAGGATCAACTGAAACCAAGGCCAAGCATAAAAACTAAAACCAAGGCCAAACATAAAACAGATAAGCCAAACCTGATAACCCAGTACAGTTTGCACACAAAAGTTGAAACCAACTTCATATATGGCCCAAACTCAAAAAAAAAAAATATTGAAAATGTGCTTAGAAAAGGCTCTTTTCTTCATTATCTGCCTCGCTATAGAGTTTATAATAGCAATGTTGGCTGCGATATATTATCTCGTCAATATATTGCTGTTATAAACTTTAGCTGTATATCTTAAAAATAGCCCATCATCATAACATAAAATATGCATACCACTTTAACTTTAATTCATCAAGGTGAAATCATTCACCTTACCCCACTTGTAAACCTGTCAAACAATTTACCATTAGCAAACTAATATTCAATATAACATGTAAAGTCACGACTGAGATGCATGAAGATAGAGATAGTAGCATTAATTTTACACAAATACTAGTTTACTACATCTACCATAGTTGTTAGACAAAAGGATGAGCAATCATCTAGCTCATTTACATACAAAAAATAATTACACAAGTAACCATATAATTAGATAGTTTCACAAAAATATCCCAAAAGTTAGCACTTCTCCTTCCACCACTCTAATCAAGAGGTTGACTCTTCATGAACTCAATCAACACCTTCTTTTGCATAATAGTTGGCCTCCCCATAAACAACCTAGCTTGTGATTCATTCTCATGCAATTCTTGATAAAACTTATCAAGAATTTCTATGTCAAATTCATCATCATGTGTAAATATAGCTTTTGCCAACTTCTCGGTCCAATGCATACTCACCATTCTCATAGATGAGGTGAATTGTTTTACCTTATTTACCATCTCACGCATAAGCACCGTATCCTCACTAGACCTCCCCCACTTTCCTTTACGCATCTTTGACACATTATTTTTAGCTTTGTTCACACTAGAAGATGGATTGGATTTTGAGGGTATAGTTGGAACCTTCGGTGGTGGAATATCATCTTTATCTATAGAGACATAGCTAGGCGTGTTCTCCTTTGGCATACTAATATCATCATCATCATCACCAATATTAAAATGTGCACTACCATCAAATTGTGACAACACATCTACAACATAATCTCCTCTAGCAACATCGTCTCCAATAATAGTTGCGAGGTCTTCATAATGTTTCATGGGCTTGTTGATGTATTCCCTAAGTTTAGAATTATTCATACTCTTGTCATGCATAGTTAAGGCATATATCAAATACATATATGGAAAACATTGAACAAAATTAGAAATATTTGATAAGAAATGACCACTAGAAAATTGTAAATACCTCTAGCCATCTATCAAAGCAAACTTCATCCATAATTATCATCTTCTTCGCATCATCCCAACCGGCACCGTTCAAGTTACGACATTTTTGCATGTCCAAGAATCTATTGCGAATAGTTTTCATACGATTTTCCACGTTCTCGGTAGTGAACGTTTAACCTAATTGTTCATTTATATGAACAGCAGCGCCACGATAAGCGGTTTTTTTGAACTTCTTATCCACCTTCATTCCAACTTTAGCACACTTTGCAAGGAAAGGAATTAGCAAATCATCATGCTTACTCTCCCATAATTGGTTAACTCTCCCCTTGCAAGCCTCTTTCTTTTTAGATTTATGAGCAATATCTTTCTTTTTCCTCTTTGGATTAGGAGATGAACTTTCATCACCATCAATATCAATAGCACTTCTCTTATTACTTTGACATTGTTGATTAGGTGACGGAGTTTCATCCATGCTACAACTTTAACGTTGTAAAGTTGGAGGAGCATTTAGCATGTTCATGAATGACATTGGTGGTTGTTGGCCAATTCCCCATGCAAAAGTTAGCATCTTGCATTTAAAAATTATTCAAAAAAGTAGGACATTAGCCAACTTGTGAAGAGTGATAATGCATAAATCCCGGGTTGAACCCACAAGGGATTGATGAATTCCTTGGGGTTCTAGGCGATGAATTTGATGCCGTACTCTTGCCTTTAACCTTATCAAGTTCCTCACAATTAAAGTTGTCAGCCATACCTAGAAAGTAGTTATAGCGAAATGCAAAAAATAAACGTAAGTTGAGTAAAGAAAGTGTGTCCCAAGAGAAAATTACATACAACACATAATAGTAGCATAAAAATGTTTCTAAATTAACATTACATAGTTTTACACACGCCATCATAAAATGAAGTACATAAAAATAGAATAGTTCATAACATAAGACAACATCACTATCAAATTGTGTCACATGCATATTTCATTAGTATTTCCTCCCTTATATTTTTCCGCAATAATCAACCCACATTTCCCAAGCTATTTGATCTCTACAATTCTTTCATACGTTTCTTGATTGTCTTTGCTCCTTTTGAGTTTGGGGTTGAGAGAAATCAATAATATTATTATCATCTTCATTAGCAACATCTCATTCATCATCTTCGATGTCAACGGTGTCATGGAATATATCATCATGCGGGTCAACCATTGCAATATAATTATGAAGAACTACATAAGCTAATACGATATCCACTTGCACGCGAAAAGGGTAATGAGGCGTTGCAGTGAGAATTTTGAAACAATTCTTCAAACAACCAAATGTAGCTTCAATCTTAGACCTTAAAGAAGAATGTCTAAGATTGAATAATTCTCTTTTATTTTTAGGTGTTCTTCCTATTTATTCCTTCAAATGGTAACAAACACCACGACACGAGGAGATGAAACCCGAAATGGTCGTGTATCCCGCATCACACAAGTAATACTTTCCTATAAACGTGAAAGTGTTTATTAGAATTTGTTACAATTTTATTGAATATCATTTATTAATTGAAGTAATTACTTAAAATTGAAGATTTGATGAAATTACCGTCATTTGCAGAACCTTCCCACCCTGCTAATATGTAAGTGAACAACTTGTTTGGAGTACAAACCGCTAAAATATTTTGTATAACACATTTTCAACCACGGAATCGTGGTTGAAGACTAGCAGATAGCATAACTTCAACATGTGTCCCATCTAACCTACCAGTACAATCCTAGAGAACAAAAATTACTATTGATTATTTTTTATTAAATTAAATAAACATGCTTTTAATCACAATTTCAGGAGAGAATACCTTGAAATAAGGATAGTATAGAGGGTTGCTAAGGATCTCCTGTGAAACTTCATTCCGTGCTTGTCTCAAAAAGCATGGACGTATGTGACAAATTGCTTCTAACACTTTGTTGAAATACCTACTCACAGTCTCCACTATAAGAAATTACATCTTTAACGAAGAGATTTCCCTTCGTTAAAGAGCTAAAAACCTTCGTTATTATATGCTAACGACATGAAAAAATCCTTTCGTCACCCGTCGTTGAAGCCTTCTTCGCTAAAGGGTCACGACGGTTATAATACACGTCGTTATAGAGTCTATAACGACAGAACATATTATCGTCGCTCATATCTGCGACGATAATTTTCATCGTCGTTACCATTAGTGACGAGGATTTTTTTTTCCGTCGTTACCATTAGTGACGGGGATATTTTTCCATCGTTACCATCAGTGACGGGGATATTTTCCCGTCGTTACCATTAGTTACAGGGATATTTTCCCGTCGTTACTTTAAATAATGGTTTCTCATTCCCATTGTTGTTGTGTAATGATGGTTTTGTATGCCCGTTGTTATTGTGTAATAACAGGTGACAACCCCGTCATTGAAGACCAATTAATGATGGTTGGATACCGTCGTAAAAGCCCTCATGGTGGGTAATTAGTAACCCATCAACGATGATGCTTTCCCTTCGTTGATGAACAAAATACGGTTTATAAAACCGTCATTATAGACTATAAATTTTTAATATACGTTAATGATAATCTTTTCATTTATAGGCAACTATCATATAATTCTCAACATGACACTAAAAGTCACAACACAAATATATTAAAAATACCTACTAATGAATAAAAGGGAAAACAAAAACTCCATTCATTAATAACATCAATAAATAAAATTCCACCATCCTCAAATATTCAATACTAATAATAAGAGTTAATATCTCAATTGTTCCAAAGAAAAATATGTAAAACTATCTAAAATAAATTAAAGTAAAAGTCTGGAAAAGACACATCCTTTCATCTCTAATCATCGTCAAAAGAACACTCGAGCTACCCCCTCCTAATCTTTCATGGATAGCCTGAAAAATTAAAAAATTCACATAATTAAAAAATATCAATAAGCAAATATTATCTTATTAAGTAAAAAATTGCATTTTCTCTAGTGCAAGTAGTCAATCATAAAAGTATATAAGATATTTTATAAAAAATAATTACCTAGTCTTACACATGTACTCGAGTTTGAGGAGTCAATGAAGATGGTGGCCTTAAAAAAAGTTCCTGCATAGCTTTCACTTGTGACTCTAAGTCAGACATCCTTTGTTGTTGTTGATATTGTTATTGCTCTTGCTCATCTAAGCATTGTTGAAGTATCTGGTTCTTTCTCTTTTCTTCTATAACCCATGCTTTCAGATCAGGTCAACTAGAGAGCGGTCCTCTCAAATCTTTCAAAGTAGTCCCACCATCAAATACAGTGATGTGATCATGAGATTGCTTCCCCTAGATTTTCTCAACTATCTCATTGTCTGAAAGTGAAGGGTTTGCTTGTTTGACTTGGACAATTTCATCCTATAAAAATTAAATTCATATGTTAGTCTGAAAGTGAAGGGTTTGCTTGTTTGACTTGGACAATTTCATCCTATAAAAATTAAATTCATATGTTAGTACTATATAATGCATCATTATCAAACTTTTTAAATTCATATGTTAGTACTATATAATGCATCATTATCAAACTTAAAGACATATTCTACTTACATATTAATCTTGATCCCCAGTATCTAGTGTTTTATTAGATTTTTTTTCGGGTTTTATAGAATATTTTTGCCACATCAGGTGGATTTCCTGACTTGCCACCCTTATTCAAATATTAAATAAAAATGAGTACATCATCAAACTAAAAAAAAGTAGTTTTAAATAAATAGGAAATTAACTTTTAATGTATACCAAGTCCCACACAATTTGTCTAAAGGGTTTACTGCCCGTGTGGTGGAGCATCTTTCTTTTGCCTCTGTTAAGTGTATTATGTTGGCTTGCTTTCTATACATCAAGAGTAAGAGATAATTTTAATAATCCAGCAATATACATGGAACAAAATAAATAAAATTAGGAGATTAATACCTGAAATTTTGAAGAAAAATAATGTTCCTTAACTAGCCAATCCCAGTCATCAACACTCACTTCTGCAAGTTTATTTCTAAATGCAAATTGCAATGACTTTTTCCACATATTTCCTGTGCATGTCACCACGTCACTTATTCCACAAATCGCGCAAGTGTCTCATTAATAAATCTCTCTTTTGCTCCATGTCCTCGGCATCAAATTTATCCTATATAAAATTTGAATCGGAATATAATTTATAAGAATTAAAGACCAATTATAAAAATTAATTTTCAAAGTACCTTAATGGATGCCCACATATGATCTTTATTTTGTTGTGGTATTTTAGCCCAATTCTCAATAGCTACTGGGCAAATATTCCTATCACGAATAATAATTCTAAGATATCGTGAAAATTTTGGACGCAGCGGCTGGCGCAAGTCGCATTCCAGGTGTGCCCGATAGAGAGGCACTCGGTCCTCGCCATGCATATGCACCGGAGTGAGGCTGTCGGTGCCCCTATGGTCATGGCACGGGAGATGTCATACCAACTGTGCAAACGAGGCACGTCATCCAACGACATTCTTGATCGAGAACAGTACAAAACCCTGAGCCTCCTCTCACGATCATTTTGGGGAAAAGCCATGTGTAAAATACTTAACGGGATAGGGATCCAACAAGAAGAATATTCCTGATGAAGAATGTGCTCCCAAAGTCGTGTCAGGGATTATTTATAAACCTCTGAAGAAGCATGCAGAACTCAAGAGGCATGATCTCGAAGCGACCAAGGAAGATTAAAGAAGATCCGTTTTTGGAAACGAAAATGACTCGCGGGGAATATCAACCGCCCCGCATAACTGCTGCCCACTCTTCCCATGACGCCTCGTTTCCCCACGAAGCGGTTTCTGATGTCGACAACATTAAGCCAAAGAGGAATCAATGGTTAGCAAGCCTAAATACTTTCTCTCCAGCCATGATTGACCGGCTAAAGACCCTTGATATTAAGAGCCGAATCGTACATATTTCACTCGGACCCGACCAAAAGCTGGCTCCGAGTGAAAGGGGCCAACTGTTATGGTAATTCACCATCTACAAATAAAAGTATTAGAAGACTGCCTTCATAGGCCTAATGGAGTCACGATCCAAATCGACTCGGCTGCCCAAAAGCCTAGCCAAAAGCCAAACGTTTTAGCCGACACGAAGCACAGAAGCAGTCGGCCCCTCGCCTTCAAGGCGACCCCTCAGGAATCCACCCAACTCCCAATCGAGACGACTCCTCCAATGGACTACTCGGCTGTCTACCGAGCTGTCTGACTGGACTGACGATTCATTTATCTAGTCAACAAGTTACGAGAAAGACTCGCCTACCGATTCAATCCTGCTGGAGAAGATAAAGATTTGAGCCATCCAACTGAGCTATTTCCAAGATATACATTGATCAACAGTCAGTATTGGTCAGTCACATCAAAAGTCTCAAACTCTGACGAAATCTTAAATACAAAAAACGGCTCATTCTATTTCCAAGTCACTTCTGGGACGTAATCGAGACACCCTCTGTGCTCAGACGACCTTTCCTCCAGTCGCCGACTGCCATCTGTGAAACAATGAGTGGCTAGATCTCACTTATCCTTATCCGTCAGACCTGGGACATTATCGAGGCGCCTTCTGTAATCGAGCGTCTCACCCTCCAGTCACTAACCACCATCTGTAAAGGTGGGGGCGACTCAGTACCTTGCCATATTCTCAGTCATGCGCCATCTAATCAATCCTAGGGTCTTATTGAGATCATCTCGAAATGGCATCTCCTCCAGTCGCCAGCCAACACGTGAAAGAACCACTGCTGACTCAACCTCTAGCTCATCCCCCACCATCGTTCACAGACCCCTGATGAAGCCACGTGTCTATCCTCAGCAGCCTATAAAGAGGGAGGCATTTGATCCTTTTTGTTGGAAATTTGCAGTAAAAAGACAATGAAAGAAAAATTTGACTTGTATTCCCCTCAAAATCAATTACAATTTGGATTCCGATTACAAAAGAGAGGAGAACGAATTTGATTCTCCCCTTTGTTTAAAAAACTGGGTTCTTCTTGGTAGCGGTGGAGTGCCTCCTTCGATTGATCACGTCGAACTTGCTCTCCGTTGACGATCCGACCGTCCTATCTCACGAAACCGATTGAATTGCTTGATGAATTCGGTTTAGAACTCTTGACAAGTATAAAGAACTCAGAACGAGTTGAAAACTCTGACAAGAGTTGTTGGAAACCGAATGTCTGATTTTATGTGATTAGCTTGGATTGCAAGCTTAATCACGAACTCTTAAATGAGTTTTAGAAATAAACTCAGAGCGAGTTCAAACTCTGTGACAGAGTTGTTGGAACCGAAGATTCGGTTAATTGCCAAGTGGATTATGCCGTTGATAAAGAAATCCTCCGGGATTCGATTAACTGATCGTTGATCAGTTCTTTGATCTTCAAAAGATCTTCTTCTTCGTACTGTTGAACTGCTGAGATTTGTTGACCTTAGGCGGTTTTGATGCCAGCTCACCTCAACCCTATGCGGTTTTTCTGCTAGAAAACCGATCAACCCCTTACTCGGTTGAGTAAGTCGGTTATTTATAGGGGGATTATGGGTGTAACCAACCCCTAAATCCGCTCCTAAGTGGGCGAAGATCCCTCAGAACGTGGGATAACGGTTTTGAGGCCGTTCGGCTTGCGTTTAAACAAGTCAAAACGCCTCAGTTGGCGTTCTGGGCTTTAACTCTGTGTCCAAGGCTTGAGACGCAGAGTTAAATATCTGTTAGAGATTTGAGATGCACAGGCCGCATTTGTTCTGGAATTGGAAACGCACAGGTCGCTGGTGCGTTGAAGTTCAACTCTGCGTCCAGAGTTTAGGACACACAGTTGAGCCTGTTGAAGAACGCACGTTATGTGTGCGTTTAGTGCTTTAACTCTGCGTTGCAGAGTTAGATATTTGCTGGAGAACGCACAAGTTGTGTGCGTTTCACAGAAGTGACCTTCTGCGTTTGATAGAGGTTGTTAACTTGTAACCTCGTCTATTATGACATTGCAAAGGTCATTGCTTATTGATCTTTGCCTGTTATAGGATATGAGAGTCGTCAGATTGTAACTCTCACCATCGATTGTGAAGGCCACTGAATAGGGTTTTCATCAGCTGTCGGAAGCGTCGTCGAATTGTAACTCTTCTCGATCTGTGTGAAAAATCTCCTATTTGCCCCTTTCGACTGTCGACCCGAAAGCTATTTGATTATAGCTTTCGTTGTGAGAGCTTGACGGGAATCAACATCCATAGTGTTTTGAAGATGAATATTTGCCCACAGCTCTCTACCAAGCAACTCACCAACTAAGTCCAACCTTTTATTTCTGAAATCATTACACTGCTCATCAGCATCTCTAATAGTTGCTAATATAATATTAGTCATGCTGTTGTCGCAGCCATCAAGATCAATCATCTCAGAAATGAGGTCGTGTTTGTAGCGATTGTAGAATTGTGAATACAGTGATTAGAAAATCGTCTAATTGTGACTTTCATTGTCAGAGCTTGATAGGGATCAGCTATCCATCGTGATTTTTAGACAGCCTACAGAACCCCCTCCAAAGTTTTCGAAAGTTCGCGGTTGACTGGGACGAATTTTCGGAATACTTTGGATCCCAAAATTTAGAAGACATTGTCAAACTTGGTTGATTGTAATCTAATTGTACTCATCCAATGGACTCTTCAGTGGAGTCACTTGTTTCTTCTTGACTTTTAGTCGCTTTGATAGCTGACATTAACCTCCCTCTATTTATTTGGAACCATGTCTTGGCTATAAACATAGAGGAAGTCGTGTGGTTGAGTCAGAACGCACAGATAGATTTCTTGCGTTATTGAACTGAAACGCAGGGTTAAATTCTGCGTTTAGGGATTCCATCAATGTAGATGCACGGCGGATTATAACGCAGGGGTGAATTCTGCGTTCAGAAGCTCAAGCGTCACAGGCGCACAGGCCACGTTTGGCGGGATTTTGGGCCTAGAACCCCGACCCGATTTGTGTCGCCCTTCTTGGCCGTCAAACTTGCTTCGGCAAGTTCTTTAAAACCTTGGATGTATTGCCGTCAAACTTGCTTCGGCGAGTTCTCTGAAAAACCCTAGATGGGTTCTTGCAAACGAGAAAGATGACTCGTTTTGTTATTGTAACGCAGAGTTAGAACTCTGCGTTTGGAATTCGAAACGTCAGGGGCCTGACCCTTGCGTTTATGAAATTTTAACGCCAGATTTGAACTGTGCGTTCGAAAACTTAATGCAGAGTTTGACCTCTGCGTTGATGAAAATTAACGCCAGGTCTGAACTGTGCGTTCGAAAACTTAACGCAGAGTTTGACCTCTGCGTTGATGAAAATTAACGCCAGGTCTGAACTGTGCGTTCGAAAACTTAACGCAGAGTTTGACCTCTGCGTTGATGAAAATTAACGCCAGGTCTGAACTGTGCGTTCGAAAACTTAACGCAGAGTTTGACCTCTGCGTTGATGAAAATTAACGCCAGGTCTGAACTGTGCGTTTGAAAGTTTAACGCAGAGTTTGATCTCTGCGTTGATGAAAATTAAACGCCAGATCTGAACTGTGCGTTTGATAATTCTCTTTCTTATGGGATCAAATAAAATTCCCTTCATTTGATTGATTGAACATTTCTTTCTTTTGCAGTACCTTACGCCCGCAAACCTCTCAATCTTCATCACCACTTTGGGCATGGTGGAGGTGCGGATTTTAATATGCAATTCAATCTGCGTCAAGAACTCCTAATATTCCAAGACACCGACAAAGATCGTGTCACCCTGATCTCAGATCCAAATACAGATGTACTCAGGGTTTTAGTTACGGACGCTAAGTTTGAGACTGGGTCTCGCAAGAAACTCACCAAGCCAGCTTTCTTATTTGGGGATCGTGTCCCTATTTCAAAGGAGATCGTGCACGGCGGTCACTACAAGTGGCTTACGCAGATCAGAGACCGTCGCTTCTTCCTCCCTGACATGCACAGGATGTTTCCCATCTCCTACTACCAATGTGCTTCTGTTCCCCGTCACATGAATTGGGACTTGGTGAGAGAGCAAGATGGGGTAGCTGTTGGGGTTCTGACTCACAAGGGTGTGAATACCACTGGTTATAATCGACAAGTGTCGGCCTTGGAACCTTGCTTATTCTCACGGGGATATCCTTTAGGAGAAACAGCTAGCCCAGCTAACACTTTCATGCGACGATTTTTGGCCGCCAAAGGAGAATTCCTAACTGCAGTATTCCGAGCTCCTGGATGGGTACATTCCACCAAAGCAGGATTTTGGGCACGAATGATAGAATTCGTGTTGGCAGAATTGCAGGGACCATTAGCTCAATCTGGGCTTGCTTGTCCTATTATGGCTACTAAATATGGAATCGCTCTTAGTCCATATAACTTCTTCGCCATCTTGGAGCGGTACAATCCAGAGACTTGTATGTTTTTCACACCAGAAGGAGAATTAGGGTTCGCCTTGCATGAGATGTTTGATGTCTCAGGTCTTCCTTTTGGAGACCTGCCATATGAAGAGTTTATTCCTAGATCAACTGAGCTGAAGATCTTGAAGGAGACGATCCCCGAGGTATATGACACTCTATGGGAGGTGATGTGTCATTTCCAAATCTATGGCCAACTGACAGGGGCACGCGGACGTGGTATCAAACAGCTATCCTGGGCCGAGTATCTTTTCCAAAATTTGTCTGACAAGAATGCCGCTGTGTCTCGTCGGGAGGCGAGCACCCCTGAGACCATCCAGGCTCTGATCAATGACGCCACCGTTCACTATGTCAGCGAGGGAATAGAAGATGACTTCCCAGCACAGACTGAATTCGAGAGCTTCCATCACCAGGCAGCCACTCCCATCTCTGATATGGCATTATTAGCGGGTTTTCTCATGCTGTGGCTGAAGCGGTGTGTGGTTCCTACCAGACCAATAGATGCTGTGATGATTGAAGTAGCTTATCCGGCCGTCCTCTTAGCACATGGGAGACCCATAAATCTACTTTCCGCTATGACGTGCTGTTTACAACACGGTTTGAGGGAACTATGCCTCGAGTTTATCCAAGTGAAAGAGATAGATTCTGAAGGGACGAAAAGCTTGGTGACTCCCAATCCTCGAGTACCCTTGCCGTATACATATCTAATGGCTTGGTACGCCTCACATTGTGTACATTTGATGAGTGCTCCCTCTGCTACGGATGGAGGCTTCATCCCTTTCGTGCAGAGATTAGAAAAAGCTACTTGGATAGGCAATTACGTAGTGAAGGTCCGTCAGATTCTGTCGAGAGACCTCAGCTACGACATCTTCCGCTGCTTCCCGGATTTTGAGGGTGGAGGATATGGACAAGTCTTCCAAGATACCGCTGGTCCTAATGGTTTTACCCGTTTGGATGGGGGAGTTTTCCACTGGCTGGTAAATATTAGACCTGGTTATCTCCTCTTCAGGCAAAATGACAAATGTATAATTGAGCCCTATCAACCGTATCGATTTGCTCGCTAATTCCGATACGACCAACTGTATGTTGGGAATCCGAGGAGCCAGCTTTCAGTTATGGGCAACATATACGAAGGAGCTCGAGCCTGGTATTACTCCTCCGCAGGTTGTACTGGGGCTACCTTCAGATTACCCCACAAAACGCCTAATTCTCTTCTTTCCGTGGCTTTCTGTAACTGGTATCATACAGCTTCCATGATGCCAGATTACAAACTGTACTCTTCGGGCCTCCGTGCGATTAGGAAGATGTATTCTTCTCGGAAAGGAGGTGGTCGTGTATCTCGTCTGAAGGGGATCGACGAGTTTTTACATTTTGAGGATGCAGCTGAAGAAGGAGAAGAAGAAATGGGACTAGAGAGTGCCCCGGTAGTGAGCCCTAAGACCGCTGAAGCTTCGAGAGCCAAAGCAACTGGAAAGAGGGCTCTCTCTGAAGCAGAAGAAGCTCACTACGAGAAATGTACTCGTAGAAAGCTGCTGGTAGATCCTCCTGCTCAGAGGCTAATGGCGGATGCTTTCAAATCTGTCGGTGGAGGAGAAGAGCAGGGATCTACTGTTGCAAGTTGTCCTGATCGCGCCGATCCTCACTCTAGGGGATCTACATTTTCTGAAGAATTTTTCCCTCACCATCCCTTAGATCAAGCAGAGGGTGGAGATGAATTCTACATTTTCTGAAGAATTTTTCCCTCACCATCCCTTAGATCAAGCAGAGGGTGGAGATGAATTCCCAGTTGGGGATACAGGGGTTTCTTCTGCAATGGATCCCGATATCTCACCATTTCCAGATCAGACTCCTGGTGCTGCTGCTTCGCCTGCAAGGGGAAGAATTTTCCCCTCACCATCCCTTGGATCAAGCAGAGGGTGAGGATGAACTCCCAATGGATCCCGATATCTCACCATTTCCAGATCAGACTCCTGGTGCTGCTGCTTCGCCTGCAAGGGTACCGCCTGCAACGTCTCCATCTGAAGGGGATAAACTGCCTACAAATGAATTGGCGATAGATGAGCTTGCTAATCTTAATGAGAGTCAGTCTCCCGCTTCCTCTGTACTATTGCCACCTTCGGGGACTATTATTCCTAGTCCCACGACTGGCCGGCTGACCCAGGTGGATACTCACGCGAGCTCTCCTGAACTTTCAGCTGCTGACGATGACGAACCATTAGACTATGGGAGCTCGTCTCACCATGAGGATGCTGATGGGGATGAAAGCGATGACGATGATTTTTACAATTGGGCGGATCAACCACCACCACCTTTTGACAAAGCATCTGGTTATCTTCCTTTTTACCCTACTGGTAGAAATTACACACTTTAATTTCTCTGGTGTTGCTTTCTTTTATACTGACTGCTCTATTGTGTAGGTTCTCCAACTCCTGAGGCTGCTGGCACGTCGTCGTCTCCCCACCCGCAAGCAGCAGATGTTCCTCCCTCTGAATTAATGCCGGTGACAACGAGCTCTTTACCAGAGGAACCTCTTTCGCTGACGATTCCTCTTAAACCTGTGGGGACAGAGATTGTGCTAAGCTCAACCCAAACAGGGGCACTTATGGCTCTATTTTCCAGTCCCTCACAATTGGATATCACCATAGCTTCTCCCACTTCTTCACGATCATCACCGATTGCTTCTGCATCAGGGTCTATGCTTTTAGGCTCCCCACCGTCATCTCCGGTGAAGACGCTAAGTCCAGTGGCCCTTCCCTCCATCCTAAAGGTTCTTATACGACCGTTGGAAGATATGATGAAGATAGCGATTGAGGAAATCAGTGCTGGACGAGCTACATTCGATTCTTTCAAACCACTACTCATGCACTCTCTGAACGGCACTCGATATTTGGATGACGCTCGATTGTTCCAGCATTGCTCTGAAGGCGTCTCTCGGTTGGAAAAAGATCTGAGGGCTTTGGAAGAATTGCATCGAGCTGATCTTACTACTCAGGCTGCTTCAGTCTTTGATAATCTTCAAGCTGAAGCGACCCACCAATACGAAACCTTCCAAGAGGCCATCACTGAAAGAGAGCTTGAGATTGCATCCTTACAGGGGCAATGCATACAGAAGCAACATGCTGTGGACGCTTCTGGAGTTGCCATACAGACATCCCGTGCGGAAATTGATCGTCTCAAGGTGGAGTTGGCTCGACACGAAGCTGAACTTGCGCGGGAGGAAGAGATATTGAAAAAGCTCACACTAGAAAGTGTGAAGACTTATGCCACTTACCGTTCAGCGGTGCAGGAGCTTGAACTTATCCAGAAGCAAGCTAATGCGATTGTGCTGGATGAAAGCACCCTTAGGAGGAAAGCCGAAGTGATGGTACAGGCCGCTCACGAAGAAAAGCTATCTGCTATTAAATCCCGGCTCGTGTATTTCACTTTTACTGAGGCTTAATCATGTTGTGTTCTTTTTTTTGATAAGAACAGGGTTTTTGTATCACTCTTCACTATTTTTGATGATAATATAAAAGAGTGATTCTGGTTTATCTCTTCTCATTGCACGTGTCGTGTTCTGACTTGCAACAATGCAACTATATGGAAAACACCCAATTCTTTAAAATTTCTCTTACAATCATCTAAGATAATTCTGGAAAGATTTTAACTTGTTTGGGGGGGGGGGATGAACACTAGTTATTCCTTTGCATAAGAATTAACTGGTTCAAACAGGTTTGAACTGTTAGAGGTGGTCTGTTAACATAACAGAGATTTAGGAATCTATCGATCTATTGGGAATAGTCAATAGATTAATTTTTGTAAGTGGTATGATTTTATTCTGACATGCGAGCAATCGCAAATCAGGGTAATTTAAGGGTTTATCACTCTATTAGGGAGAGTTGATAAGTGGATTCTTGTCAGAGGTGTAGTGTTAACGTGACAAGGAGAATATTGCTATGGAAGCAATTTTGGGGACTTATCGCTCTATTGAAGAGAGTCGATAAGTGGATTTTTGTCAGAGGTGTAGTGTTAACGTGACAAGAAGAATATTGCTATGGAAGCAAATTTGAGGACTTATCGCTCTATTGGAGAGAGTCGATAAGTGGATTTTTGTCAGAGGTGTAGTGTTAACGTGACAAGAAGAATATTGCTATGGAAGCAATTTTGAGGACTTATCGCTCTATTGAAGAGAGTCGATAAGTGGATTTTTGTCAGAGGTGTAGTGTTAACGTGACAAGAAGAATATTGCTATGGAAGCAATTTTGAGGACTTATCGCTCTATTGAAGAGAGTCGATAAGTGGATTTTTGTCAGAGGTGTAGTGTTAACGTGACAAGAAGAATATTGCTATGGAAGCAATTTTGAGGACTTATCGCTCTATTGAAGAGAGTCGATAAGTGGATTTTTGTCAGAGGTGTAGTGTTAACGTGACAAGAAGAATATTGCTATGGAAGCAATTTTGAGGACTTATCGCTCTATTGAAGAGAGTCGATAAGTGGATTTTTGTCAGAGGTGTAGTGTTAACGTGACAAGAAGAATATTGCTATGGAAGCAATTTTGAGGACTTATCGCTCTATTGAAGAGAGTCGATAAGTGGATTTTTGTCAGAGGTGTAGTGTTAACGTGACAAGAAGAATATTGCTATAGAAGCAATTTTGAGGACTTATCGCTCTATTGAAGAGAGTCGATAAGTGGATTTTTGTCAGAGGTGTAGTGTTAACGTGACAAGAAGAATATTGCTATAGAAGCAATTTTGAGGACTTATCGCTCTATTGAAGAGAGTCGATAAGTGGATTTTTGTCAGAGGTGTAGTGTCGAACAAGATTTTGAGAATTTTATCACTCTATTAAGGAGAGCCGATAAATTGAACACTTACTACTCTGCTAGGGAGAGTTAGTAAATTGATCATGATTTGAATGATTTTGGATACCTACGTTCCCTTGATGAGAATCAATAAGTGGATTTTGACAGAGGAATTGCTGTTACAACGATGTAAACTAAATTCAAGCTCTGTGGGGGATGACATCCGTCTGAGGTGTAATATTAACCTGACGGGGATTTAAACTCTGCTGAGGAAATACAGAAGTTTAACGATGCCATGCAAAAAGAGTTCATGAACTTTAGGAATAAGTATCATGTTCAAAAATACAAAGGTGGATCCTTTGTTTAGGATAATCACAACGCACAAGGCGACCTCTGCGTTGGAGGTTCGAAACATAAAGTTGAGAACCATTACAACGCAGGTCTAGACCTGACGTTTGAAAAATTTGAACGCAGAGATAACTCTGCGTTAAGGTCTAACCGCCTTTATCCCTTAACGCGAGAAATCACGTTTCAGATTCAGTTGGGATTCTCTCTTAGAGTCCCCATCTGATTGAACAGCCCGACGGCTGTTATAAATAAGCCTGTAAAGTCACATCAAGAGTCTTTCAACTCTTTTGCCTTGCTTATTTCCAAGAACGGTTTCTGTTGATTCTCAGTCAATTCTCCCCGAAGAACTTCATCTTCTCCGATCGAGATCACCCTCATGGCACCCAAGAGGATGAGTTCGGGTTCCAAGAAGGTCGCCAAGGCGGCTTTGGAGGCGCCGCCGGCCGAGACCACTGGCGATGTCGCTTTTCTGACCAGCACTTCGGCATTGGTGTCGTTGTCACATGGACCTCGGTGCTGTGGTAAGCGGTGGCCATGGCAACTTGTTTCGACAAGTTTTCTGAAAACCCTAGATGGGTTCTCTTCAACGAGGAAGATGACTCGTTCTCCATCAGAAACGCAGAGTTACGGCTCTGTGTTACAAATTGGAAACGCAGACTTAAGACTGCGTTTAGGAAACATAGAGTTAATTCTCTATGTTAAAATTGTGAACGCAGAGTTTAGGACTCTGTGTTAAAAAATTGGAAACGCAGGCTTAGAATTCTGCGTTCAAGTGTTGTAACGCAGGATTTGATCTCTGCGTTCAAATGTTGTAACGCAGGATTTGATCTCTGCGTTCAAATGTTGTAACGCAGGATTTGATCTCTGCGCATGGTTTGACCTCTGCGTTCAAGTATTAATACAAGAGTTGGCTCTTGTATTAAAGCTTACCACGTAGAATTTACTCTTCGTGTTTATTTCATGTTAGCAACCTCTTTCTGCTACTAACTATTGTTTCTGATTTTACAGTGCTTTTTCCCAATGTGTCACTTCTGCCGGAGCAGCACTTCAACTACACTGATGATTCCGAAGTGGGGAGAGCTTTTGGTCTTCGTAGAGAAATTCCTTTATGCACTTCCCCAAGTTTGGAACGAACACATTTAATTAGGTTTGCTGAGTGTTCCACCCTTAGGGCTTTGATCACCGATCTGGATCTGGAAACTCCTGCGGGTTTGGACCAGTTTGTCAAACCATCATTTTTGTTCGGAGACCATATATCCGCCGATGGACAAGTTGGATATGTGGAAGACTCCCGGATGCTGCGAAGAGTCGGTGATCGTTTACTCTTTCTTCCAAGCATGAAGAGAATGTACCCTCTTTCCTACTTCTTGAGTGTCGGTAGTCGCAGGGGCTTGGCCTTCGATCTCGTCAAGGAGAAGGAAAACATCTCGTTTGGATCTGGTCGATCATCTCGTGTTCAAATTGGCGGACAACTCAAAGGTCTGAGACCTGGCAGATTTGAGAAAAAGGATTTTGCTCAGGAGACACCTCTTCCAGCGAACATTTTCATACGCCAATTTATTGCTGCTAGAGGCGAATTTCCTGCACAAGCCTTCCGTTCTCCTGGTTGGTTGTTTTCTGGAGAAGATGGCTGGTGGACCCGGATGGTGGATTTTGTCCTTAAGGAGCTCAAGGAACCTCTTGCTCAGTCTGGTCTTACCATACCAGTACAGGCTACGAGGCGTGGGATCACTCCGAGTTATCCCTGCTTCTTTGCTATGCTGGAGCGATACAATCCGGATAGCTGCACCTTTTTCACACCCGTTGGGGAGTTGGGGTTTGCTCTCCATGAGATGCATGCAATATCGGGATTATCCTTCGGGCAAACGCCTTATGAAGAATTTATTCCAACCACTAAAGAACTCTCCCTCCTGAAGGCTGCTCATCCAGAGATATACAGCACTTTTTAGGAGTTGCTATGTCATTTCCACATCTGCGCTCAGGTCGCTGGGATGCGTGGGGGTGGTCTCATGCATACTGCCTGGGCAGATTACTTGTTTCAGAACCTGGGTCAAAAAGACCTGAAGGTGACCCGTCTTGGTGTAAGCTCTGCTAAAAGCATCAAAGCTCGCATCAAGACTCCTAATGCTGTTTATAAGAATACATGTTTGGAAGATGGATTTGAAGCTGACAGTGAGTTTGACAGTTTCCATTATCAAGCTGCAATTCCTATCTCTGACACAGCCCTCCTCGCTGGTTTCTTGATGCTATGGTTGAAACGATGCGTCGTGCCAACGAAACCAGCTGAGTCAATCTTGATTGAGGTTGTCTACCCAGCTACTCTCTTGGCTCACGGAAGACCTCTCAGTCTTCTTCCTGCGATGACAGGTTGTCTGCAGAGAGGCCTGCGGGATTTGATCTCTGAACTCCTTGATGTCAAGGAGATGAATGTTGCTGGAAGGAAAGTTTGGAAGACTTCTCAGCCTCGCACACCAATGCCCTACACTTATTTAGTGGCTTGGTTTGTGCTGCACTGTCCCTCTTTGATGCGGGGGATTATACATAATAATGAGACCTCTATTCCTTTCGTGCAACGGCTTGAGTCAGCCACATGGATGACTGCATACATAGTCCGGGCTAGACAACTTGTGTCTTCGGAAGCCAATTATGATCTCTTTTGCTGCCGCCCAGGCTTCGATGGGGTCGAAGAAGAAGTCTCAAAGTTTGGTGACGTAGTCTTTGAAGGGTCCTCGCTTTTAAATACAGGGACTTTCCAGTGGTTCCTCACTATTAGAGTGGGTTACCTGGTTTTCAGAATAGGTGAAAGATGCATAATTGAGCCTTACGTTCCTTCACGTTTTGCTCGACAGTTCGGATATGACCAGCTTTACGTTGGTAACCCCAATCCACAATTAGCTCACATCGGGAATCTGTATGAAGGAGCTCGTGCTTGGCATTTCTTTATTGCTCGAGGAACTCATGCGCAGTTTACTCTGCCTAATTTGCCATCTAATTGTTCCGCCATAGCAGATTTCCGCAGCTGGTTTGATAAAGTTTCTCTGATCCCAGAATATGATATTTATACTTCATGTATAAACGAAACCCGAGAGCTTTATAAATCAAGAAGTGGTTCTGACAGGACTCGATTACCAGGGATAGAGGATTATCTGTCCTGCGAACGAGAGGCCGAAGGGATCCCAGAGGAATTGCCTGCTACAAAGCCTCTTCTGAAGAAGGACACTAGAGAGGTTCTCGAAGGATCCCCCCCTCCCGAGCCTCGCTCCTTGAGATCATCAGGGAAGCGGGCTCTCACTGCTGAGGAGGTAGGCGAATACGATAGAAGAATTCGCAAACGAAAACCCGTTGCAGCTAAGAATTCCAAGAAAGCTAAGTTGATGGGGGACGCCATAAAGTCGGAACATGCTGCATCTCCTGAAAACAGCGGGGATACTATGCTTCCAGTTGCTCCTCCTAGTCCTGCAATACCGACAGGTGGGCAGGGATTGACCGTCCCAGGTTCAGTGCCAAATATGCCCGAAAAGCTATCATCTGAAGCTGCGCACACTCCCAGCCGTACTGATTATGAGAATTGCTTCATTTATCCATCGACCGCTCCACCCCCAAGCTCGGAATCTTTGAAGAAACTCATCGAACAATTGGAGTACTGGATGCAACTGACTATCGATGTCGTTAGTCTCGGGGGCGTGAGTTTCAAAGTCTTTGAACCCCATCTGCTGGAATGTCTCTCCAAGATTAGGGACCAGGGGAATGCATTGTGGACTGAACATTGTCGCGAGAGCATTATTATTCTGGAATATGAATTGGAATTCATTTCAATGCTACAACGCGACGACATAGAACCAGAAGTGGATCGGGCTCTTTCTGAGGCCAGGGCTTTGAAAGCGCAGCAGCAAGAGGCTCTTCAGAAGAGTCTATCCGAAACAGATTCTCGTATTGCTCGCCTGCGCGGGGTGCTACAGGTATTCGGGATACTGCGATTGAGCTTACCCGTGCTGGTATTGAGCAATCTCAGATAACTGCTCGATTAGCGGGCGACATGGAAGTCATAAAAGGGTTAGCTACTTATTGTGAGGAGCTTTTCAAGGGCTATTGTGATGAGTTTGTTGCTGCGAACAAGATTAGGCAAGAGATTGCAGAAGCAGCACCAAATGAAGAGGAGCTCAAGAGCAAGATAACAGAGGAAGTCAAAAAGGCTCGTGAGGAGAAGATATTAGCACTGAAATCTAAACTCAAGTCTTTTAGACTGATGAGCCCCGATGCTTAGGACTTGAATCACTTTTTAGCTAGAGAATAATTTTGTATCATTTTCATTTCCATTGTCTTCATTTTGTATTCAAATTAACAATATTGAATGAAAATGATATCATTTTGCCTTTCATCATCTCTTTTATTGAAATCTGGTTCAGGACAATGAAAAGTAAAGCAAATGCCATAAGTATAGTGTTAACCTGGCATGAAATCGAAATTCTCTTTATTATAATGATTCTAGAAAATTTCAATCGTCAGAGGTGTAATGTTAACATGACGAAATACAAGACAGAGTTACATTATAAATAGGCAACCCCCAGCCTGATTTAGCTGGGGTTCAGGGGGCTACATGATTTATGGGAAGTATCTCTTAAGGAACTTCCCATTGATTGGCATCATGAGCCTATCTCCTTTTTGATTGATGAGACGATAAGCTCCATTCGAATAGACTAATTCTATTACGAAGGGCCCCTCCCATTTGGGATTGAACTTCCCCTTGGTTTTGTGAGTCATTACCATGGGTTGTCTGTTTGCCAAAACTAAGTCGCCTATCTTAAAAATCCGTTCCTTAACCTTTTTGTTGTAGGTTTTGGAAATGCGGGCTTGATATAACTCGATCTGTTGCTGAGCTTGAAGTCATTTGTCATCTAAGGATTCAAGTTCTTGCAGACATCGTTGATGTTTCTCTTCTTCTGTTAGTCCAGTTGTAACCGCGACTCTCAGAAAAGGGATCTTAATTTCTAATGGCAATACAGCCTCCCAGCCATATACCAAAGAGAATGGTGTAGCTCTTGTAGGGGTCCTCACTTCTAATGGCAATACAGCCTCCCAGCCATATACCAAAGAGAATGGTGTAGCTCTTGTAGGGGTCCTCACAGTCGTGCGGTAAGCCCATAGACATTCACCGAGTCTTTCATCCCAATCACGCCGGCTCTTGGAGACAAACTTTTTGAGAAGCTTCACTATGGTTTTGTTGAAAGCTTCTGCAAGACCATTTGCTGGTGGATAATAAGCCGTAGATGCAACACTTTGGATTCTGAATTTATCACAAAATCTCTGAAACCCAAAGCTGACGAATTGTGTTCCATTGTCGTGAACTATTCGCCTCGGGACTCCAAAGCGGTAAATGACGTGATGTTTGATGAATTTGATTACATTTGAAGTCTTGACTTCTTTCAACGGGATTGCCTCCGCCCATTTGGAGAAATAGTCGGTCACAGCTAGAATGAACCGGTGTCCTTTGGACGTCGGAGGGGAAATCGGTCCCACGATATCCATACCCCACATTTCGAATGGCCAAGACGCCGACGTGGGGTGTAAGTTCCCTGGTGCTTGGTGGATAAAATCTCCATGAATTTGACATGCGTGACAACGTTTAGCATAGTCAACTACGTCTGAAAACATCTTTGGCCAATAATAGCCGATTCGTAGGAGACGATCTCCTAATTTAGCTCCAGGTTGATGAGCTCCGCACAATCCGTCATGAGCCTCTTTGAGGGCTTCCTTCGCTTCCTTTCGGGAAAGGCATCGAAGTAAGACTCCATCATGTGATTTACGATACAGGACTTGAGAAACTGCATCGTAATAGAATCGGAGGGCTTTTCGTTTAATTACAGCCGCTTCCTTAGGATCATCAGGCAGAATTCCATATAGGGCATAATCGATGTACGGAAATCGCCAATCCCTAGATTCGAACTCCATAGATGTTGTACAGACTTCTCCTGTTGTTGTCTCGTCTGAGTTTTCCTCCATAGGAATTTTGGAAAAGTATAGCTTACGTCCCATGACCGGAATCGTTGTTTCGACCCCTAGGGGCAAGGCTAGTAAAGTTGCCAAAGAGGCTAAAGCATCGGCATATGCATTCTGAGCTCTTGACACGTATTCGATAAAGAAACCTTCGAACTTTTGAGCTTGCTCTAGCACCGCGAAGTAATACGGGATCAAATCCTCATGACGTACTTCGTACTCTCCTCGGACTTGATTAACGATGAGCTGAGAGTCACCGTAAGCCTCAAGGTGCTGAACATTAAGTTCTTCAGCAAATTGCATCCCTAATAGCAGAGCATTATACTCGGCTACGTTGTTGGTGCAAGGTTCGATTAAGGAGAATCCCCTTGGGATTACGTGGCCGTTCGGAGAGATTAATACTACTCTTACTCCCGCGGTGATTGCTCCATGAGGATTTGCTCTGGATGCACCGTCGAAGAATAACTTCCACACTTGCGTAGCTTCTTGGGTAGCACAAGCTTCAGCGACGTCGTCAGGTAATTCTTCGTACAACTTAGACGTTCCCGATACTGGATGATCGGCTAAGAAGTCTGCCAGTGCTTGACCCTTGACCGCTTTCTGAGGCATGAACTACATGTCGTATTGCGACAAGAGAATGGCCCACTTTGTAAGCCGACAATTTAGAGATGATGGTTTTGTCATCAAAACTCTTAAAGGATTCACCTTAGAGATGACCTGAATAGTCTGTCCAACTAGATAATGTCGCATCTTTTGAATTGCAAATACCAAGGCGAGACATTCCTTTTCGACCGGATTGTACCGGTGTTCGGCTCCCATCATAGTCCTGCTCAGGTAATAGATGGCTTGCTCTTGACCTTGATCATTGTTCTGGGCTAACAAAGCACCAAGAGAATGATCCATGGCCCTTACATATAACAGGAATGGTTTTCCTGATATTGGGGCCATGAGAACTGGTGGTTGAGTGAGATATCTTTTAATCTCCTCGAATGCTCTCTGACACTCTGCATCCCACACAAAGGATATTCCTTTCTTTATGAGCTTAGAGAAAGGTTGGCAGCGTCCTGATAGATTTGATATAAATCTTCGAATGTAGGCCAGTCTGCCTTGCAAACATCTGAGCTCTTTGAGATTCTTCGGAGGTGGCATATCTTGGATGGCACGCACTTTCTCTGGGTCAAGAGAGATTCCTTTGGATGTGATGATAAATCCTAAGAATTTTCCGCTTGATACTCCAAGGAACGATTTTGTCGGGTTCATCTTCAGCTGATGTGTTCGCATGATCTCGAACATTGTCTTTAGATCTGTAAGATGATCGTCTTTATATTGGCTCTTTACTGCTATATCATCAACGTAGCACTCGATCTTTTTTCGTAAGTGTTCATGGAAGATGGCGTTCATTGCACGTTGATAAGTTGCACCTGCGTTTTTCAGGCCGAAGGGCATCACTGTGTAGCAATACACCCCCAGTGGTGTTCTAAAAGCAGTATGCTTTTCGTCTTCCGGGTGCATCTTGATCTGATTGTACCCGGAGAATCCGTCCATGAAAGACATCCTTTCATATCCGTAGGTGTTATCGATCATGACGTCAGTGATAGGAAGAGGAAACTCGTCTTTTGGACAAGCTGCGTTAAGATCGCGGAAATCAATGCATATCCGGACCTTACCGTTCTTCTTGGGAACTGGAACAATGTTGGCCACCCAGTCAGGGTGTTGTTCTTCCCTAACGAAACCCGAGTCTATAAGCTTTTTAACTTCTGACTCGATTGATTCCATGATATCTGGACGAAACCTGCGTTGTTGTTGTTTAACGGGTTTTGCATCCGGATCGATGTTGAGACGGTGCATGGCAACCTTCGGGTCAAGGCCAGGCATATCTTCATAATTCCAAGCGAAGACATCTATATATTCTCGGATGAGAGATATAAGGTCCTCTTTTTCGAATGATGATAAATCTTCGGCTATAAAGATAGGCTTAGGGTCAGACTCCTCTCCCATGTTGACCTGGATCACTTTATCTTTGGTGGGTGGTTCGTGTTGTTCGAAGCGCATATCCCGCAAGATGTTAAGACGTTTGATCCAAGGATCGTCGGTTGATTCGATTAACTCTTCGTCACCCCCTGCATCTTCATCGGGGTGACTGGTTAAAACCATGTTTACAGTCAAACTTTTAAAGAAAGGTCCGACACTGACGTCGGATTCCCAGGAAGAGGTTCCGGATGAATGATCCTGACGCAGATAATTACTGATCTCATTTTCCAAGGCAAGGGGAGTTGTGACATAATCTAGGCCCCTTCCGGTTTTTTGATAGTAATCCGGAGGTTTTCCTTCAGGGGTTAGAGACATCCGGATTGGGGTTCGCCTACCTTTCCCGAAGTTCAGACCCTGTTTCTCATTAAAGTTATACCCCATTTGTTTCATTAAGTATATAGAATTGGGTTCGTAGTAATGGAATTGGGGAACTCTGTCATCTTCCTCTGAACTTCCTCGTTTGAGTTGTTCAGGTTTGACTTTACCAAAACAGATCGGCTTCTGCCCTTTCCTTTTGGATGGGACTTTGAAGAAAGCCTTCTGTGCGTCTTCTGCTTCTTCATCTGAAGCAAAGAACGATTTGATAGGCAACGTAAGTGATTTCATTGTGCACAGTGCGTGCCATGGGTTGGTACCTGCATTAGAATCATTCTCTATTGGTTTATTTTTAGAGGACACATCAGGCAAGTATGCTAAAAGAAAGTCTTCATTAATGCACCATTCACCCTCGCTCGGTACATCATTATTACTCTCATCCTGACCCATTACATCTAAGTTCAGTTCCCAGGGACAATCTTCTTCAGGATCTGGTTCGACATCATCTTCGTTGCTACTGTCAACATCTTCTTTCTCCTGAGATTCCAAGTAGAAAACAGAGTCGGTGTGAAAGTTTTCCACCCCTCGGAAAGGATATTTTTCCGCAATCAGGATTCGAACTTCTCCTTCATCATTGGCATATTTCATGACCTGATGTAGGGTAGACGGGACAATGCGGTTTGCAAGTATCCATGGTCGTCCTAACAACAGATTGTAGGACGTGTCCGCATCTATGATGTAGCATGTCACCTCGGATTTGAGGTCCCCAATTTAGCATCTGAGTTTGATCTTCCCTAGAGGTCGAGTGCTGTTTGCATTGAACCCGAAGATGGTGGTCTGGGTAGTGTGCAACCTGTGCATAGGAATTCCTAGGACTTGCATGACTCTATAAGGCATGATGCTGAGTTCGGAGCCTGGGTCAACCTGAACACGACTGATTTCGGAAGATCCGATATACCCTGTATAGTACAAAGGTCTGTCGTGTTTGTGTTTAACCTGCATATCTTCTTGAGTAAACGATATACATGGTAAACTTCTTGCAGCTTGCAGACATTGCCGACAAGTTTGATCTTCATAAGTTTCAGGAATTGGAATGACTTGGGTGATGAAGCTCTCTGTATTCTTCAACGCTTCGATTAGAGCTTCTTTGGTGGTTTTGGACAACTTCAGGAGCTCGTATAGAGTAATCCTGGCCGGTATGTTGGCCAATTGCGCCATGGCATTGAATTGGAAGGGAGTGCTCGACTCCCCGTGTTCCTGGTGGAGATTCCTGTTGAACCAGAGTTCTTTTTGTTTCCCCTTATCAGCCGGCTTCTTCGGGACAGAACCCCCAGCGTCTTGGGGCTGTTCCTCAACTTCTTGAGCATTCTGACCGTAGTCTTTCAAGTAAGTCTTTCCAGACCGAGTGCCAGGGTTGTCTCCTGGGTATGCAGCCAGGGCAATCCTCTCTTCCTCCGAATCCGTGAGGGTCTTGAGGTGATCATCGTTCTCAGTAATGGAGGGGCTAATCATGTTGGAAGACTTAGCCTTGCCTCCTTTCTTCCTGGACGAGGTATTCGTCCACTGTTGGTCTCCCACTAGATCAGGGTGAACCCACATGATTTCTCCTTTTGAGGTGGTGAGGGGTATTAACCCCTTGTCTTTCTGACTGTGCAAGTCAGTATTCTTCAGGCGCATTTCTCCCTTGTGGATAGGGACAACGCCATCTGCGGTCGCCACTGGAGGGAAGTCACCGAACTGGACTGCTATCATGTTGGTAGAGACAGTCTTTTGCTTAGGTTTCAGAGTGAGCACCTTGGCGTCCACCAAATTTTGGAGGATGTCCTTAAAGATGTAATATCTTCTGGTAGGATGCCCCAGGAACCTGTGATAGCGGCAGTAATTAGGGTCATCTACTTTCCCTGCCTCCTCTGGCTTCCTAATTTCAGGAAGCTGTAACTTGTTGTTCTTCCGCAGTAGCTGGAACAAGATGTCCACATCCTCCTCCTTGAAGGAATACTGTTTGGGCACTTTTTGCTTATTGGGTGCTTTGCCTTGCTTCGTGGGCGGTGGAACTTGCGTGTAGTCAGTTGCTAAGGTCTCTTTTCCCTTGGACCGCTGGGCGTTGTTCTGATTGCGTTGCTGTTGCGGTTTGGGCTGTGCAGCTTCTTCGGCTTTCACCCGAGCGACAATCTCTTCGGCTTGTTCTCCTTGCGACACCAGTTGCCTCCAGGAGCGACATTCTGCTACTCCCATCTGAGCAAGGAGTTGTGTCTGCAAGTTGTGCCTGCAAGTTTCAACCAAAGTCGATTGGGTCATACCTGAAGGGCATCGCAATGCCATGCTGCGGCATCTCTCTACATAGGTCTTGATAGATTCTCCCTTCTTCTGCTTAGTGGCAAGAAGAGTCGGGACTGAGACCTCTGTGTCGTCTTCAAAGAATCTGGCCAAGAAAAGCCTTTCCAAATCTACCCATTTCTAAATAGATCCAGCAGACAGTTTCATAAACCACTCAAAGGCGACACCTTTGAGGGTACCAATGAACAGCCGGGTCAGAATGGCGTCGTTTGCCACTACATCTCCAGTCTGAGACTTGAAGTAGTAGATATACTGATTTGATGATCCTGTGCCATCGAAAGGTTGCAATGTTAGAGCTTTGAACTTCGGTGGGTATGGAGCTGTATCCCACTCAGCGGGGTAAGGCCTCACCACTCCTTCTTCGCGGAGCTCACTTCTGTTGGCGATTACATTGAGGCGAGCTTCCAGTTCATCCATTTTAGTGGACTGAGGATGCAGCTCTTTTTCCATCTCCTTCTCACCTTCAGAAGAGGATTCCAGATTGTAAGTCTCACGATCTGAATGTTCGTGTACTTTTTGCTTTCCCTTTGACGTTGTCTTCCGGGAAGACTCAGGTTTTTGGCCTTTTTCTGCCAAGAGCTGGGTCAACATGTCCTTCATTTGAAGAAGGGTTTCTTGCTGCGCCTGGAGTATGACGTGATGTTCGTCAACTCTTTTGGCTATGTCCTCGGGGTTTCCCGCCATGTAAGCGGATACCTCTTGTGCTCCGACCGAGCTCGAAGATTGAGATTCGACTATTGCCGAATGTTCATCACTTGTTGTAATCCTTTTGGCTAACTTTTGATAGTTAACCGAGTGAATAGCTCCTGTCCGAGTCCGAGTATGCCGATATACTCCTTCGAACTGGTCACAAATTTCCCTAACAGTTGGGGAATGACTTCTTTGTGACTCGTCAGAATTGGAATGCGAGGCTTTTCCTCTGTCGATCATGTTGATAGTAACCTCGGGATAGTCGATTTCAGAGGTCTTCTTCTGGCAACGTTGTCGTTTGGGAGGCCTAACGACATTCGTTAATCTATTGAACACTGACTGCCTAGGCGTAGGTGAACAACAGCTGCATTCGGAGAGGACAGCGGAAATGAGTCGTTCACACTGGCATAAATGAGCCACTTGCTGTGTTGGCCTTCCTCTTGTTAATAGCTCACGCAAGTCGGAGACCTGGGAAAGATCTCGTGAAGGTGGAGATGGAACCCCCTGCCCTTGGATGGGTTGGGCATGAATCTTAAATCCATGCTGTCCCTTTTGAACCTGACGGACCGTGTCATGTTCTTGAGAAGAAACACGAGAGTCGCGTATAGGTTTATAAACACGAGGCCGAGGCCTGTGTTTGATTGATGGACTAGATCCTTGTGGATCTTGTCCTGATTGAACGCACACTTGTGGTGTGCGTTTTGATGTTGAAACAGACCACTTCGGGTCTTGTTTTTGTTGAACGCACACTTGTGATGTACGTTTTGATAATGAAACAGACCCCTGAGGGTCGTTCTTTGTTTGAACGCACACTTGTGATGTGCGTTTGGTTGATGACCCAGACCCCTGAGGGTCGGGTTTTGATTGAACGCACGCCTGTGGTGTGCGTTTAGATGATTGAACAGACCCCTGGGGGTCTTGTTTTGGATGAACGCACCCTTGTGGTGTGCGTTTGGTTGTTTGAACAGACCCTTGAGGGTCTTGTTCTGATTGAACGCACAGTGTGCGTTTGAATGATTGAACGTGCTTTTGGAAGCCACGTTTTGGGACGCACTCTTGAGGTGTGCGTTTATGTTGACCAACGCGCCACTGAGGGTCGCGTTTGAGTTGGATAACCCGAGGCTCATAGTCGGGTTCATTGCCACGAAGTGTGCGTTCTGGAGCAGAAACGCACAATTCGGGCGCAAGATCAGAAACGCAGTCTTTGCGTTGGGCCGTAGTTCGGCTGTTCCGTAAGTATGCTCGCCGTAAGGATCTTCTTCTTCGTAAAGCAGCATTTTTCTTGGCCTGTTTCAAGGCCTTGGCCGCGGCATCGTCGGCGTTGGTTGGATTTTCCTCCGACATTGTCTCTTTTGACCTATGATGTGCCGTAGTGATACGGGGGAGGAGTCTTCAACTCGCAGAGCGAGTTTAAGGTCTTGGCCAAAGGAGAGGGCTTTCTTTGGCATCTCAGCAGTAGTGTTGACCTCCGTAGAGGTCCTGTGGGTATCACGCCTAGCTTTTGGGCTAAGGGACCCAGAGGAGAGGACCTCCTCATACTTGGCTTGGTCGAACTCTACGACGAGAGTTTCGACAGTGGTTCCTGTAAGGTGAACGTCGGATTGCACCACCACTTCCTAGTCAGAGAAGCTAGTCTCCAGCGGAGTCGCCATCTTTTGTTTGTTGGAAATTTGCAGTAAAAAGACAATGAAAGAAAAATTTGACTTGTATTCCTCTCAAAATCAATTACAATTTGGATTCTGATTACAAAAGAGAGGAGAACAAATTTGATTCTCCCCTTTGTTTAAAAAACTGGGTTCTTCTTGGTAGCGGTGGAGTGCCTCCTTCGATTGATCGCGTCGAACTTACTCTCCGTTGACGATCCGACCGTCCTATCTCACGAAACCGATTGAATTGCTTGATGAATTCGGTTTAGAACTCTTGACAAGTATAAAGAACTCAGAACGAGTTTAAAACTCTGACAAGAGTTGTTGGAAACCGAATGTCTGATTTTATGTGATTAGCTTGGATTGCAAGCTTAATCACGAACTCTTAAATGAGTTTCAGAAATAAACTCAGAGCGAGTTCAAACTCTGTGACAGAGTTGTTGGAACCGAAGATTCGGTTAATTGCCAAGTGAATTATGCCGTTGATAAAGAAATCCTCTGGGATTCGATTAACTGATCGTTGATCAGTTCTTTGATCTTCAAAAGATTTTCTTCTTCGTACTGTTGAACTGCTGAGATTTGTTGACCTTAGGCGGTTTTGATGCCAGCTCACCTCAACCCTATGCGGTTTTTCTGCTAGAAAACCGATCAACCCCTTACTCGGTTGAGTAAGTCGGTTATTTATAGGGGGATTAGGGGTGTAACCAACCCCTAAATCCGCTCCTAAGTGGGCGAAGATCCCTCAGAACGTGGGATAACGGTTTTGAGGCCGTTCGACTTGCGTTTGAACAAGTCAAAACGCCTCAGTTGGCGTTCTGGGCTTTAACTCTGCGTCCAAGGCTTGAGACGCAGAGTTAAATCTCTGTTAGAGATTTGAGACGCACAGGCCGCATGCGTTCTGGAATTGGAAACGCACAGGTCGCTGGTGCGTTGAAGTTCAACTCTGCGTCCAGAGTTTGGGACACACAGTTGAGCCTGTTGAAGAACGCACGTTATGTGTGTGTTTGGTGCTTTAACTCTGCGTTGCAGAGTTAGATATTTGCTGGAGAACGCACAAGTTGTGTGCGTTTCACAGAAGAGACCTTCTGCGTTTGATAGAGGTTGTTGACTTGTAACCTCGTCTATTATGACATTGCAAAGGTCATTGCTTATTGATCTTTGCCTGTTATAGGATATGAGAGTCGTCAGATTGTAACTCTCACCATCAATTGTGAAAGCCACTGAATAGGGTTTTCATCAGCTGTCGGAAGCGTCGTCGAATTGTAACTCTTCTCGATCTGTGTGAAAAATCTCCTATTTGCCCCTTTCGACTGTCGACCCGAAAGCTATTTGATTATAGCTTTCATTGTGAGAGCTTGACGGGAATCAACATCCATAGTGTTTTGAAGATGAATATTTGCCCACAGCTCTCTACCAAGCAACTCACCAACTAAGTCCAACATTTTATTTTTGAAATCATTACACTGCTCATCAGCATCTCTAATAGTTGCTAATATAATATTAGTCATACTGTTGTCGCAGCCATCAAGATCAATCATCTCAGGGATGAGGCTGTGTTTATAGCGGTTGCAGAGTTGCGGATGCAGTGATTAGAAAGTCGTCTGATTGTAACTTCCATTATCAGGGCTCGATAGGAATCGGCTATCTATTGTGATTTTTAGACAGCCTACAGATCCGAAACAGGGGTGGGCTTTTTGGGACTCAGGTTCTTTGAACTCAAAAAACTAAGAAGTTTTTAAAGTTGCTTCTAAATAATTCTAAAAGGAGAAGGTACCCTGCATGGACCTCAATGGCTCAGGGACTCTCCCCAAATCCTCCCTCAAACTCATCCACTGACTTGATCGTCGGAGGTACCACGAGGAAAACACGCCCCGTACCCCGGCGTTCCTTGTATGTGCAGGCCATCAGTCCACCCCGCACGCTCAGAGGTAGGCATGAAGTCGGAGGGGGAGTCGGCTCCTTTATCCTTTATCATCCTCCCTCGGCAGACAACCACTCCCTATTGGCTGTGTGATTTCAGACATCAACATAATCACAATATCCTTGAGAACTAACTATTTGTGCCCTTAGAAAAATATAATAACATGCATGGTCGGTATATAGTAACTAGTTTTGATGATTATATAGGTTAAAAGTTCATAGTCTAATAGAAATATAATGTTTTTTTTTGGTAAATGAAAATTTTATTCATCTCCAAATATGTAAATTGTATGTACATCAAAGATCTCAACATGTATGTGAGATAACAGAAACTGTAGCTAATGTTCAAAAACAGAACTTTAGCTCAGATACAGTGACTAAAAAACAAACAAACATCAAGTAAACCTGTACATGATTTCTAGGTATAACTAGGAAAACAGATCCCAGTATTCTTTGCTCCCAAGGATTCCTCAGTGAAGGCTTGAATCTGTCTTTCCAATGTATAATATTTTTGTATGTCTGTGCATGTTTTACAGTGTGTGAATCCATACTTCATTAACAAAAGAGTTAGCTGTGTTTAGAAGCACTGTCATGATATCAACTTTAATACTTTTCACCAGATGCTCAATAGTCTTATTCTTTTGCTGGAAGACTCTCATATTCCTTTCATTCCAGATTGCATAGATGGTGGCTGACAGAGCCATCCTTTTAACCCTTTGCTTAAGACCTTTGCCTTTCAGTCTAGAACTAAACCAGTTCATCAAGGTCTCCCAATTGCATGATCTCCAAGAGAATTGAAGCCAATCCATGATGCTGTTCCACACCTCACTTGAATAAGTACACTCAAAGAACAGATGGTTTCTACATTCCTGAAAAACATCTGAGCATAGAGTGCAATGATTTGCATTTATTATTCCTCTTCTTAACAATCTGTCCTGGGTATTCAGTCTGTCATTATGGGAAGGCTTATGCTATCCTAAACACTCATTCATAAGTTGGTTAGCTGTTAAAGAAATATAATGTTATTTTTAATGATTTTCATCATGCAACAAAAGAAAATAAATTTAAGACAAAAAATATATACAGTTGCGTATATTTTAAGACGGAAATTTCTACTTAACCTTTCAGTGACTACTGAAGTGTGAACAGAAAATTGTTAGGCCTAGGCTGATTACATGTCAAACTTTGGCATCATGAAAGAATCACGAGATGCTAATTTTTTTGACATGTCTAGAAAACATTAAAAAAAATCAATTTGGCATCAGAGGAAAAAGAGTACTACATTATATTATTTTCTTTAAACTTAAAGAGTATATCCTAATTATCCAATATGTGAAAACTCTACACGTAAATAGTTTTCATACAAGCTGTAGTGTACATATATGTGATATTTATGGAACTATATATACTTATCATTAAAAATAATTTTAGATTGTTATATAGGTTGGATGATGAGTTGGGTATTGGATTATCACCCAGAGTACGTATGTCTAGTAATATACCATACACACAACAAAGAAGAAGATATTAAAATTTGATGTGATATACTAATTCCATTGATTGTCTAGTAATATACTAACTATTTTTCTGAAATTTCCTCAGAAGTCTACATATTATTGCCCAGGCCTTTTCTCAACACACAACAAAGAAGGAGTCCCTCTCTCTCTCTCTCTCTCTCACACACACACACACACAAAGACACAAAGTCTGAAGAGTGACAGGCCACACTGAGGATTTTAGGGTTTGTAAGAAGGCTGACCTGTGTGCAACTTCCTTGCCATTTCTCATTCAAGGAAATGTGTCATTTACCACATGGGAACCACTTTAACTCTTTTATGTCAGTCATCTGAATTGTATGAACAAAACCATAATTAGTAAGTTAATAGTAAATGATGCCTAACTTTCCTTGGTGTACTCATTGCGTTTGGCCATTATTCCACTCAAAAAGTATGCTCATGATGTTGTATTGCAGCAGGGGAAGTTGGATTAATGGCAAACCGAGAGATTCCACCATTGGAAGCAAACAATGCTTTGAAGTAACCACTTCAATTCCCCTCACTCTTTTTATTTAAATTTACATTTTAGGTTTAACATTCTTCAAGTTGAGCAAATGATATACTAAATTTAGCATTGCTTCAATATTTGTGCCCACAAGTATAAATGTACATGAATAGACGGAAACTACTAATAAGCCTTAATTTGCTAACAATTGCTAGTAAAGTATATATATAGGATGCTAACTAAGGTGTTGTCTCTATGTACAAGCTGATTGTTTTATACTTGTTGAAAATAAAATCTTTAACTAGAAGGAACTCAGCTCAGAGAAAAATGGTTCTATTTAGAATTTCCTTTTAACGCCGCGGAAAAAACCTAACAAAATGATTGATCATTTGAAAGTCATGTGAAAGTATTCATACATTTAATTATCATATAAAGATAATAAAGTGTATATTACTTGGAATGGTAAGGATGATGTATACTTGGTGGTAGGGTGATTATATATGAATGCCATAATGTCAATATGATTGATGCCCAAATTGATGTCTAGTCACCTTTTCCCCTTGTGCAGGACACACAATCCAAAAGCATGGAGATCTTATCAGATTTGAATTCATCATGTCTTTCAGCTGAGGCAGTGAGCCCAAAGAGACCCAACCTTGAGTTCACCTTGGGAATTATGCCACATTGATCTTAAATGAGAGATAGCACTGGGTGATCCTAGTTCATTGTATACTTAGATCCGCAACTAATTTTTATTACTAACTGGCCATCATATAATTAGAAATTCTGAAATGGTGTATTTGAAATCGTATCGGTAGGATTTACAGGTATTTGCATCAGAGATTTGTGAAATTTTTACACTCGTATTCACGACTATTTTTTATGCTGCTTTATTCTTGTTATGCAGGAACTTGGATTTGATTATCTTGGAAGTAGAGAACAACTTGTCATGAGGTTACAAGCAAACTGAAATATTTAAACAGTTGTTCCCTTCTTTCTTTTCTTTCACATTTTCCTCTTTCCATTGTGTTCCTTTTTTTCCTTCATTGATTACAAGCAAACTGGAATATGTAAACATGTCTTTGAGTGTTGACTTAGAAATAAAAATGAATGTAACTATTTTGCAATGGGAGCAAATTCTTTGTTTATCATAATATGCAACTTGTTTGGAGTATAATTTGATGTCTGGTTTCTTTGTTGATGTGAATGAGAGCAAATTTTTTGTGGATGTTCAGGTTCAGTGTAGGCTAAAAAACGTCACTAAAAGTAATACTTTTGCCGATGCTATATATATTGCGTCGCCAAAAGTAATATCTTTTAGCGACACTATCTTGCGTCGCCAAAGATATAGATTTTAGCGACGCTTCATTATGCGTCGCTAAAAGCTACACTTTTGCCGACGCTAACTTGCGTCGCCAAAAGTATAATTTTTAGCGACGAACAGTTTTGCGTCGCTAAAAGCTATATTTTTGTCGACGCATTGGCTTTTGCCGACGCTACATGCATCCCCAAAAGTACAAGTTTTGCTGACGCACTTTTGCATATGAAAAAATTCTGCATATTTTTGCCGACGTAAAATACTATGCGTCGCTAAAAGATATACTTTTCCTGACGTATGAAGCGTCACCAAAAGTGTTGACTTTTACCAACACAGTGTGTTTGCGTCGCCAAATATTTTTCTTGATGCACTTTTGGTGACGCGTTAGCGATGCTGCATTTTACGTCGGGAAATGTTTTTCCCGACCTTTTTTAAACTTTTGCTGACGTTTTTGTTTCATCGGTAATGTTGTATTTTGTTGTAGAAGGATTGATGCATTATGCAGGGGATTCCTATGGGGTAAATCAGAACAGAAAACTAGGATCCCCTTGGCTCTTGGGAAAATCCGTCGCTAAAACTTTTAGCGACAGAAAAAATAAAATTCCGTCGCTAAAAGTTCGACGCTACATTCAGGGTCTCTAATTGCGGCTTTAGCGACGGAATTTTCGTCGCTAAAGTTCAGCGACGGGGTATTAGCGACGACAAATTCGTCGCCATTTATTTTTTTAAAAAATAAAAAAAACATTAGCGACAGAATTTTCGTCGCTAATGTTTTTAAAATTATTTTATTTTTTTCCCGTGCACGTTTTCCATTGCTAAATACATATTTAGCGACGGAAAATCCGTTGCTAATGTTTTTTATTATTTTATTTTTTTCTGTGCATGTTTTCCGTTGCTAAATATATATTTAGCGACGGAAAATCCGTTACAAAATATCTATTTAGCGACGGAAAATCCGTCGCTAAAATAACCAATAATTTTAAAAAAAAATATTTTGAAAATTATTGAAAAAACCCTGTACAATATCGATACTAATTTTAAAAAACCTGTTCAATCAGCAGTATAATATTCAATCTCACGTATATATCACACATTTATTTCAATAAAAACAAATAAAAGTTTCCCGACAGGTACATAATAAATATTGTTTATACAACATAAGAAATTGTTTTCAAAGTTAAATTAATTACAATCAATCCTCCTGATCATCATCATCATCCTCATCCTCAACACCAGCTGCATTATGACTACCCACGGCTGCACCTTGTGAAGAAGTCCCGGCCTGCAAATATAAATCAAACGTTAACAAGCGTATGTAACCGTTAATAAGAGTGCAAATATAAATATAATTCTCCCAACACCACAACACAACACAACACAACATAACACCAAAACACCATAACACAACAACACAACACCACAACACCACAACACAATAACACACAACACTACACAATACAACACAACACACTCCCCACCACGACCAAACCCCCCACAAACCAATCACATAACGACCACCACAACACAACACCACAACTAACAAACCAACCGACCAGCCAATACCACTACCACTACGCACGCACGCACCATCAACACCACAATCACATAAAAACATTATAAGTATATATTTTGGGCTTTGTGTTAGGGTTAGAGTTAGGATTTGTGTGTAATAGTTTGTATCAGTGTGTATCGGTGTGTATGATATCATCTAGTCATGAAGAAAATTCATAACTAAGTAAGAATTATATATTTAATTTATTTAATTAAAAAAAAGTAAAGTATATATATTACCTGATCCGTCATAAACCGTCTCCTATATGCCTCTTGAGCCTCCTGAGGCAGAGTGGACATGAATTGTGTGAACTCCGACTGCCAATCTTCAATCGCTTTTAATCGCTGCTCCATCGAGTCTTGATATGAACTGCTTCCTGGTGTTCTTGGTGGTGCTGCAGACTCGTAGGTGCCACTAGACTCGTGCGGCCTCTGCTCAGATCCTCTCCACTGGTATCTGTTCTTCCTACTAGGTCCAATGACCGTCTCGATGATGAAGTCCTCCTCCTCTCTACTTAGCCGGGCAGGAGTATTAGAACCGATCTGAGACTGAGACATTTGCTCCTGTACCTTGGCATGTAATTTCTTCTGTGATATATCAAAACAACCCGGGCAAGTCGACTTACTAATGATGCATTGTTATGAAATTGAATATATAAATGAACTGCTACTTACAGCCAGATCCTTATTCTTTGCTTTCTTCTCTTCATCGGCGTAATTCGGGCTCCAGGAAGTCAGAATACGATCTGCAAAATGTTCGAGATCTCCCCTTCCATATTTTATTCAAATATATCATTAACCCATAACACATAAATTATACTCAATTTAAAAGCTAATATATATATACCTCAAGCTCCAATTGATGATAATGCTGGCTGAAGGACCTGGAGCCCCCGTGATGCTCGTAACTGCGGGGCGCGTTGCGGTTACTCCTTACTATTTCAGCTTGAGCCTGCAAAACAATGTCAAATCAAAATAATATAGAAATTCAAACAATAAATTAAAAATATATACTTCAATAATACATGAATTTCAGCCGTGTCTTAGTAATCGCAAAGTGTAAAAAAATCTACTCCATCCACACGCTCGTCAAGATGCCAGAATCGCTTCTAATCTTCTGTTATTTAAACAAAATATTTTTTTTCACCTCAAACCGCCATCTCTTGAATGATAAATTGATTTGCGTGAAGCAGTAAGTTCAGACACAAATATTAACGTCAAGAAAAAAAATCGCTTCAGCATATAAAGAAAAAATAGATACAAATCAGTGTATTAAACATAATAATAAACTAATAACTAATAATGATAAAAATTAAAATAAACGACTCACACATATATATCTCCAACAAGCCACCAGCGCATCAATCCGCTACGACTTCCACGTTAAAAAAATATTGAAGAAATCCTGTCTCCTGGCTACCGCGGCGAGGAAATTGTTAAAAGCATTGGCAAAGGCCCCTACAGGCACTCCGTTTTCCCATCGGATCACGGCCCTTCGATGAATATCAGGGATGATGCTCTGTTCCTTGGTAGCATTACGGCCGCGCCTAGGAGGTCGCTCGGTACCTACTAAAGAATGAATCGGATGAAAAAAAAATCAATCCATATTTGCTATTAAAATTTAAAATAATAACTGATAAACTATAAAAATCTATTAATACCTTTCAGTCCGAGGCATCTACGCCTTGCTTGTTCATACCTATGCTGCGCGATAGGGCGCAAAGCATGATAAGAATCCCAATCTCCCTTCACCTTGCCGAGACCGTGGACTCGCTGATCTATAATAGAATCTGACGGTAGTGCCGCAGCTTCTAGAATTATGCTATACGGCCTCCTCCAATACATCTGCATGCGGTGGCAGCGGTATCTCCGCATGCTGTGTAGGATCAGCCTGTGTCTCCACGTTATATGGAGCATCTCCGCGTGATGTGTCCTGTGGCTGCGAGTCATGTGTAGCATCTCCTCGTCCTGTGTAGTAAATGTTAAAAAATATTAGGATCACGTTAATAGTTTATAGAAATGTACAGATATAACAAATAATAAAAATATCTGACGTAGAGGCATGTGCGTCGCCTCCAGAATGTCTACCGCAAAGTCTCTCAAGCGCTTTCTTACGTAGAGGCATGTGCGTCGCCTCCAGAATGTCTACCGCAAAGTCTCTCAAGCGCTTTCTTACGTAATCCTTTTGTCATCTATACTTTGAAAACATAATGAATATCCAACAAAAGCATATAATGCAAATAATTAATAAAATAGCAAATGGTAACAGAATCGCGTGTACATGATGTCCAGTCAAACAGATAATATAAAGACAATAATATAATACATGACACACTATGATACATGATAACTAATCAAACAGATAATATAACATAATACAATAAATATTCTTTTTAATTCATAACCTAGTATTACATTATTATGATGATATTGAGGCGTGGTATTCTACGGCTCGAAAATATGAGTGTACAGTGTGTGCAGTTTCTATGTAATTAGCAATAAAATAGTTACACTAACCCCTCATCCTCACCCTCACCCCCACCCTCACCCTCACCTAACCCTAACCATAACCCTCAACCTCAACCTCACCATCACCCCCACCCTCACCCTCACCTAATCCTACCCTAACCCACACCTTCACCCTCTCCTAACCCTAACCCTAACCCTAACCTTAACCCTCAAACTCACCCTCACCCACACCCCCACTCCCCACCCCCAACCTCACCCTCACCGATCCCTAACCCTCACCCTAAACCTAACCCTAACCCTAACCATAATCCTAACCCTAACCCTCGCCTAACCCTAATCCAAACTCAAACCCTCACCTAACCCTAACCCTAACCCTCACCCTCACCTTCACCCTCCCCTAACCCTAACCCTAACCTTAACCCTCAACCTCACCCTCACCCTCACCTAACCCTAACCCTCACCCTCACCCTCACCTTCACCCTAACCCTAACCCTAACCCTCACCGCCACCTCCAATCCTCACCCTCACCCTTACCTAACCCTAACTCTAACCCTCATCTAACCCTAATCCTAACCCAAACCCAAACCATCACCTAACCCTAACCCTCAACCTCACCATCACCCCTCCCCTCACCTAACCCTAACCCTCACCCTCACCTTCACCCTCCACTAATAACCCTAACTCTAACCCTCATCTAACCCTAATCCTAACCCAAACCCAAACCATCACCTAACCCTAACCCTCAACCTCACCATCACCCCTCCCCTCACCTAACCCTAACCCTCACCCTCACCTTCACCCTCCACTAACTCAAACCATAACCTTAACCCTCAAACTCACCCTCAACCCTAATCCTAACCCAAACCCTAATCCTAACTCTAACCCTAACCATCACCGAACCCTAACCCTAACCCTCGCTTAACCCTAACCCTAACCATAACCCGTATTAAATTTAATTTTTTTATATTATAATTTCATCAAGATGAATATTTTTTATTAGGGTTTGGGTTTTTTGCACAAATTTTTTGTTTTGCCAAAATTAAACTCTAATTGTAAAAATTAAACTATAATTGTAAAAATTAAGAAATCTCTCTTTCTCTCCCTCCCCCCTCTCAATTAATCTCTCCCCCTCTCTTCGTCGGCTGACGCCTACCCGCATGGCCGACTTCAATCAGTTGGTCGAGTTGTCCTACTCGGCGTCCCTTCGGCGCCAGTCGGCCGACGAGAGAGAGGAGAGATGAAGGGAGAGATTGAGAGGGCGGTGAGGGAAAAGAGAGGATGTGATGGGGTGAGAGAGATGAGGCACTTTGAGAGAGAGAGGCGACAGAGGAACGATCTGCGGTGGAGAGGGCGGAGTGGCGGCGGATAGGAAGGGCGGCGACGGAGGGAGAGGGGTGAGACAGAGATCCAAGAGGGGAGGGGAATGAAGAGAGGAGGGGAATGAGACGTGGATGCATCGGGAAGAGGGATAGTGGGAAAATATCGGGCGCGGGCTGCCCAAAAAATTTGGGCGCCCACACCCAAAAAATTTCGCCCAGGCTTTTTTTAGCGACGGAAAATCCGTCGCTAAAAAAGGCTTTAGCGACGGAAATTTTCCGTCGCTAAAATCATATTTTCCGTCGGCAAAGAGTTTTTACCTACGAAAAAATAGCGACAGAAATTTCCATCGCTATATGTCATGTTATAGCGACGGAAATTTCCGTAGCTATTTTTCCGTAGGTAAAACTCTATTTTCTAGTAGTGGCTCCTACTTGGAATTTTGCATCAGCTCTGAAGCATATATGGCATATTCATACAAATAAGGAATTACTATGGATTAAGTGGATCCATGGTACATATTTAAAACATAATGATATTTGGAATGTTAATATAAGAAGGGGAGACTCATGGCTATGGAAGCAACTGATCAAGAGTAGAGACAGAGCTCTTTTGTCTAGTGGAGGGTTGAAAATTTTGAAAAATATGATACATACCTGCTGTATTGGGGGGGGAATCAAATTATCTGCCTTGTACCAGTTGCTATACTCAAATACAATCAATGTACCATGGTTGAAATTAGTGTGGGAGAAGCTTAACATCCCTAAGCACTCCTTCATATGCTGGCTTGCTATTCAGGATAAACTTTAACCTAGGACAGAATCCTAAAGTGGGGGATTATCACATCAAATATTTGCTGTTTATGCTCTATTATAGCGGAAGAATCCAGGGACCATCTATTCTTTGAATGTCAGTTTTCTTGTTGTGTATGGAATGGAGTTTTGGATTTGCTACATTGTAGATGGAGATCATGTATGTGGCACGAATGTTTGCATTAGTTTTCTAACTGTCTGAGAGGAAAAGGGATAAATCAGAAGCTTAAGAGGATGGCCATGCTTTCATCAATGAAATTAAAATGGAGATCTTGTACACAGTCTAAAATCACCCTGACCCTGACCTGAATCGGTTTTTCTAAAAGGGTTTTTGTTTGTTTTGATATGTTTCTTTGTTTTGCTTTTGTTATCCTTAGTTAAGTATTAAAACTGAGGTCTTGAGGTGTACTCAACTTTCCAAATTTTGGTTGTGAAATAAAATTTTCATTTACCAAAAAAAAACCTCATCAATAGGCGACGTATAGATGGTCATCAATTTTAAGCATCCCCCTTGATCCAGAAATTACCGAAGCATGTTACCTAGTGTAGGCTGTCAAAAAATCACAATAGATAGTTGATCCCCATCAAAACACCGATGATAGAAGTTACAATCTGACGACTTTCAGAAGGTTACAATTTGAAGACTTTCACATAGACTGATGAAGGTTACAATCTGACGACCTTCACAATAACTGATAAAAGCTCTAATCAACAGCCTCCACAATCAACATCGGGAGTTACAATCTGACGACTCTCACATATCAAAGAAGCAAAGATTACAAAACGATGATCTTTGCAACGTTCTGACAGAAAGAGACTACAAATCAACGGTCTCTTCAAACCAAGACGTGGAAGTCCTCCCCGCGTACTAGCTTCAAGACGTACCGCGTTCATAGCCACGAACGCAGCTCAGATGCAGCTTCCAACGCTGCCAATGCAGCTTCCAATGCTGTCAACGCAGCTTTCAAATCGCTGCAAACGCAGCTCAGACGCAGCTTCTAACGCTGCCAACGCTGTTTCCAAATCACTGCAAACGCAGCTCAGACGCAGCTCCCAATGCTGCCAACGCAGCTTCCAAATCACTGCAAACGCAGCTCAGACGCAGCTTCCAACACTGCCAACGCAGCTTCCAAATCGCTGCAAACGCAGCTCATGTTCGACCGCAAACACAACATCTAACTGCTGCCAACGCAGCTTTTAACAGCTACCAACGCAGGTTCCATCTGCTGCCCAACGCAGCTCGCAAACACTGTGTTCAAACATAGATTTCATTCTAGAATACAGGATTTACGTTTGACTCGTTCAAACACGAGCTGAACGGTTTTACAACCGTCTCCCACGATCTGAGGGGATCACAACTCCACTCAGGAGTGATTTAAGGGGCGGTTACATCCCATTAGCCCCACTTAGGAGCGAATTAAGGGGGCGGTTACACCCCTTAATACTCTATAAATAACTAAGAAATCAACTTAGTTCGAGGCTGAATCTTAGGGGCGAGCTTTTGGATCCGGCTCTGGGGCAGCAAAGAAGAGATCATTGGCTTGTCTAACCAATTACGGTTAAGATCAATCAACTCATCAAGAGTTCTAAAACTTGCCACGCAAGTTCTCCATAACGTCAAATCGTGAGGAGAAGGTACTGTTCCAGTGAACCAAGACGTTCGGATCATCAACGGAGAGCAAACTCGACGCGAGCATTCAAGGAAGGCACTCTATCGCCACCGTGAAGAACCAAGAACTAAACAAAGGAGATGATTCAGATCAATTCTCTTCTCTTTTGTAATCAGGAAATCCAATTGTAACTGAGATTAAAGGAATACAAATCAATTTTCCTTCGTTTCTTTTACTGCAAATTTTTCCACAAACACCTAGCGATGAGCACTTGACCCATCGATGAGCATATTTCCCATTGATGAGCAACTTGCTCATAGATGAGCCTAGATCATTTTTGTAGCTTTCTGAGATGTAATCATAGATGTTCATTGCAACTACTATACCCTCTCTCCTATCACGTTTGAGACCGATGTCATTGACCTAATTTTCAAAAAAAAAAGAAAGAAATAAAAAGAGAGAGAAACTAGGATTTGAAGATTGGAGCCACTTCATCATCAGGATTTTCTCATAGCCTTCGTAATCATGTCATCATCACATTCTGACATTAGATCGATATCCTTCTGAAGAATTACAGTAAACAGGAAGGAACCAGCAGATAGACTGGCGGTCGACCGTCACGCGACCGCCAACGTGCACGAAGCCTACTGGGATTCGGAGTTGATGGCGGTCGACCGCCGTGGTCGACCGTGGATGACTGTAATGGATTTTCTCTCGAGTTTTGGGGTTCGGTCGACCGCCGCGATCGACTGCGAGACCTGCGTGGTTGACCGCCGCGGTCGATCGCCGAAGCGGTTATGATAGGGTTCAGTTTCCAGACCCATTTCATTTTGGATTTGTATAAATACCCTTTGGGTGTTTTTAGGGTATGTAAGGCAGGAGTTTTGAGCAGATTGTGAGGGTTTTCTTTGGGCTTCTATTCTAGGAGCAATTTGAGAGATTAAGAGTGAGTTGTTGAGGGTTTTTGGTAAGAGATTGTAACCCTAGTTTGTTCCTCTTGATTTCTAATAGTGAAAACTCCCCCCTCCTTGCCCCATGGACGTAGGCATCTTGCCGAACCATGTAAAACTGGTGTTTGATTGTTTGTGCTATTGATTTTGGTTGGTTCTTTATCTTTCTCGGCTATTGGTTTGGTTTCTCGAGGCACAACAATTGGTATCAGAGCTCCGGGCAACGCTTGGGCTTTTTGGAGGTGTAGATCAGTTGGGAAGTTCATCTAGAGCTTCGATTAGTGATAAAGATCGGATCTTTGTGGTAAAGTTTCCATCTTTTTCAAGTTGGATCTATTTCCTATTTGTTCCGCAATAGTTTGAGTGCTTTGAGATATATGGCTAAAAAAGATAAAAGTGGGGAGGGTTCTTCTAGTGGGAAGGCCGTCCAAAGTTTGAATATACATTCTATGAAAATAGATGTGGAAAAGTTCAACAGCACAAATAATTTTGGACTTTGGCGATGTGAAGTCATGGATGCGCTAAATGCGCAAAATCTGGAAGATACGTTAGAGTTGGACAGGAAACCGGACAACATGGATGAAAAGGTTTGGAATAAAATGAATAGAACGGCGTGTGGTGTGATTAGGTCTTGCCTTACCCAAGATCTAAAATATGATGTGATGAATGAAACTTCGGCAAAGAAGATTTGGGAGGTCCTAGAGGGCACGTCGAAAATTGTTTGCATTTAAAGAGGAGGCTTTATTGCTTCCAATTGAAGAAGGGGACATCCATTAGTGATCACATGAACCACTACACTAAGCTACTTGCAGATTTGACGAATGTGGATGTTATAGTTGAAGATGAAGACAAGGCATTGTTGTTATTGAGTTTCTTGCCCGACGAAGAATATGAGACATTCGTCCTCACTCTTATTAATGGGAAGGCATCTCTTTCGTATAGTGAGGTCACCGCAGCTCTTGTGAATTATCAACTTCGAAAGAAGGACAAGGAGACTTCCATTGAGCCGGTTACGGGGGCATTGGTTGCAAGAGCTAGAAGTCCAAACCATGGTAGGAGGTCATAGTCTAGAGGGGGGCATCCTGCAGTTGGTAGGAATCAGTGTGCCTTTTGTAGAGAGGATGGATATTGGAAAGCCGAATGCCCAAAATTGCAAGCCGTGAAGAATAAGGGGAAAGCTGTTCAAGCTTCAGAGGTGAATGTTGCCAAGGCTAGTGGCGATGTTTCAGATTCAGATTCTTCGGGCTATTCATGCCCAGCTCTTCCGTCAGTTGATGTTGCCGACTCCACCGAGTGGATGTTGGATTCTGGTGCTACTTACCACATATGCCTTAGAAGGGATTGGTTCTCCACCTTTTAGGAGTTAGAAAGAGGGGATGCTATTCTTATGGGTAATGATCACAGATGCCCTATTGGTGGTATTGGTACCGTTCGTATTCAGACGAGTGACGGGATAGTTCGGGAGTTGGTTGATGTGAGGTTTGTTCCTCAACTGAGGAAGAACATCATTTCACTTGGGGTATTGGAGGCAGCAGGCTATAGGGTGACCTTGGCTGATTCTCGTTTGAAGGTCACATCGGGGTCCATGATTATGATGAAGGGCGTCAGGAGGAGTAACTTGTATTATCTGTTCGGGAGCACGGTGATTGATAGAGCGCTGACGACTTCTTTGGCTAGACTGTGGCATTGTTTGGTGCTGGGATATATTATTGATTATGCCGTGTACAGATTGTTGAGGAGTACTATGACCTGCAGATTGAAGTCCTGTGAGCATAGTGGGATGAGCGAGAAGACCATGGTGGAGTTTAGCACTTCTATCCATCGATCGAGTGGTCTTATTGGAGGTGTTCAGTCAGGCATTGGGGGGCCTTCCATGGAGGCATCAGTGGGAGGTAATCGGTATTTTGTTTTCTATGTTGGGGATTGTACTAGGCATATATGGGTTGCAACCAAGTCCCTTTGGTATGAAGCCCTAGTAGTCCGCAACAGTTGGAGGAGGTGTATGGGCAGAAAGGTTACCCGTCGTGCTAGTTCTAGTAAGGGTTCTTTCGTGCATTGGTGCTGAGCTCATGGCAGTTGGAGATACTTCAGAGGAGAGGAGACAGTGGGGCGACGTGATGAGATGGAGGATTTAGTGGGTCGTTCTTTTCTGGAGGAGGATCGGTGTTGGTTGTCGAGCAGTGGATTTGGTATTCAGGCTTCGACAGGTTTGGGTCATCTTATGAGGTTGTCTACTGCTGCGTGTAGAGTTGTTAGATCTGGTGGAGCTGCTTCAGTTTTTGATCGGCATCGGATATTTGGCTACCCAGCACTTGGTCACATCGTTGATGTGAGATTGGATCCGATTGCGCATTTGGGATTCAGAGGCTCTTTTGGCTATCAGTTGGGAGCTTCTGAATTTGGTCTAAGCAGGTTTGTCACTTTGGACTCTTGGCAGGTGGAGAGTATTGATCAGGTCAGTGGGATATCGCAGCAGGTGGAGGGTGATGCTACTCCACAATGGGTGGAGCTTACTCACATACTCCATGTCATTCTGCATTGGTTGGGATTCCAGCTGAGGTGACACAGCGTGGGAGTCATTTGTCTGTGGGTGCAGATGATGAGGTGATTGATTTTGATGCAGCTGGTGGATATGGTTTGGATACGGCCATTGTTTCATCTCAGGTGGAGATGTTGGACTGTTTTCAGATTGGGGTCGTTGATGATGCTATCAACCGCAGGTTGGATTGAGGGCCTTTGGAGGCCATTGGGTGAACTACGTGAAGGCTTGACTCCTTGGGCAAGAGGATACGTAGGTAGTCTTTATGATGCAACCGTTTTTGGTGAGCGACATCGACATTTGGGGTGAGTGTTTGCACTCCCATTTGGGTCTTAGCAAATGAGGCATTTGGTGTAGTCGGTGTAGGCTCAGTTAATTGGTGAGTAGACACAGTTGTTTTGGGGTTGAGTGTTCGCACTCCCGTTTGGGTCTCGACTTGTTGTGGATGGGGTCCGTTGTCATGAGTCTGTTGCCATGGCGTACTGGATGCAGCAGTTGAGGCATTGGTTTGATCGGTGTCGGCTCAGTTTTGGGATAAACGTTCGCCGAGGTGGAGATTTGTAGAGTTGGTGAAAAGTCAGAGGTATGCCTCTGGAAGTTGGGCGGTCGACCGGCAGTGGAGCTGCGGTCGACCGATATGTGCACACAACTCTTAGTGTGCCTCTGGAATTTGGGCGGTCGACCGGACGAAGCTGGGTGTTTTTTAGGGTTAAGAGCAAGGACGAATTTGAGCAGATTGAGAGGGTTTTCTTTGGGCTTCTATTCTAGGAGCAATTTGAGAGATTAAGAGTGAGTTGTTGAGGGTTTTTGGTGAGAGATTGTAACCCTAGTTTGTTCCTCTTGATTTATAATAGTGAAAACTACCCCCCTCCTTGCCCCGTGGACGTAGGCATCTTGCCGAACCACGTAAAACTGGTGTTTGATTGTTGGTGCTATTGATTTTGGTTGGTTCTTTATCTTTCTCGGCAATTGGTTTGGTTTCTCGAGGCACAACACCTTCGACTAGTACTGCCCTAGAATCACTGCATTCACCTCAGTTCTTCCATATCCAAATCTTATAGACTTTGAAGAGTAGTTTGATCGTTAAGGGCTATAAGCTATTTTTCAAATGTGCTTATTTGATCATTTTTTATTGTAATCATTACTTTTCTAATATCATTTGATCGATTTATGGCATAATCAAGACGATATTAATTGAGGGTGAAGTTTTGCTCGCTGAGAGTTTGGGTATACACTAGTAATAGAATTGTTTGGGTGTAGACGACTAGTGTAATGCCTATGAAATGCAGTTATGATATTCCCATATCTTTGAAAAAAATCTGTTAGAAATAAAATAAACTAACTTCTATTAGTTTAGAGTTTGTCATAAATAACTAAGAAAAAGTAGGTGTTATTAATTGTATAACTTTTGGGGATTTTTATGCGAATGGTTTTAGTGGTGTGAGTTGGAAGCGGTTAAACTCGAGATGAGTTTCATACTAGTTCAGCTTGAGTTTGTGTCATTAACGCTTGATATAGAGGACTTGTATAAATTTTATGAGCTTTGCTACAGGGACTCAAAATATGGGACTAATAGGGGGGACAAGTGAGGTGTCCCCCTCCTATTGGATAATGAGTTGACCATCATTAATGATGGCCAACTCATTATCCAAACGCTTGATATAGAGGACTTGTATAAATTTTATGAGCTTTGCTACAGGGACTCAAAATATGGGACTAATAGGGGGGACAAGTGAGGTGTCCCCCTCCTATTGGATAATGAGTTGACCATCATTAATGATGGCCAACTCATTA
>NC_033798.1:130849360-130856403 GCF_001876935.1 Asparagus officinalis | reverse complement strand
CCCTCCTATTGGATAATGAGTTGACCATCATTAATGATGGCCAACTCATTATCCAATAGGAGGGGGACACCTCACTTGTCCCCCCTATTGGTCCCATATTTTGGGTCCTTAAAGAATTTTTCAAATTTTATATACAATTTTTGGGATTCCACTTAATTGTTATAAATTATTGAGTTTACTTCACCCCTCCTATTGGATAATGAGTTGACCATCATTAATGATGGCCAACTCATTATCCAATAGGAGGGGGACACCTCACTTGTCCCCCCTATTGGTCCCATATTTTGGGTCCTTAAAGAATTTTTCAAATTTTATATACAATTTTTGGGATTCCACTTAATTGTTATAAATTATTGAGTTTACTTCACTAAAGAATTTTTATGTCATAAAGCAAACAAACAAACACACACACATGTTTGTTTTTGGTTCTTGGTTCACGCTCACGAGAGAAATAATTAAAATATTTTTAAATGTTGGAAGTTAAAAAATATTTAAAATACCAAAATTAATTTATAAAATGTCTAATAAGTATTGGAGACTTGTGGTGCGTAGCTGTTCTAGTAGGAGCGCCCATGGTGCTATATTAATTTCATAGAAAATAAAAAACTCTAAGAAAACTAACAAGATAAAATAGGGTAGTTAAATAAAATATTGTGAAATTACTTGTTTATATTTGTCATGCCGTATGTTCATACACATACCGAAACATAAACAAATCGTTTTAAGTGGGAGATCTTGAGTAGAGATGGTACTATGATTTAACTACTCAATCTAGTCTATCTCTAAAAAATCTTAAATTTCATTTTTTAAAATTTTAAAAGTTATATATTTTAACGAAAGGATTGGGGCTATAGGCCTTCTTCTCTCTATTTGGGGCATAATTTTATTATCGATATAAAAGGCTTTATGAGATGGAATGTTATTTCGGTAAGAACACCACTCCATTTTGATGTTAATAATCATAACATGTCCTAAATTGAGTGTCTTACTCCTTCTCTTATAGAGGTACAGAGAAGAGGTACTAATATAATATTCTGACTTCAGTCTAGGACTAATGACTTATAGATAATTTTATCGGCAGATACATTTTCTCCTGAGAGCATGAGATTTTAACGAGTATTAATTAGGTAGTAATGTCTAAGTCAGAATAGGGTTCAACTTGGACTTAAAGATGTGAGACCAATCAGTATAAAGTCTAGAAATGGAGAGATCGTTGAAGCAGTTCACTGGTGGACTGCAATGAGGAGCAGTCTTATCAGAGAGTTTGAGGATTACTCGAATGCAACATGCTTCAGGGATTCTCTTAATGCAAAATTTGATTATGTCTCCACTAAGGATTTGAGTTCCATTAATAAATTGGATTCAAACAATATGTCTACTTGGCAGAACATTGAATTCACTTTTGGATGATACCCTTTACGATTATGGATCATGAGAAAGCTAGAACTACGTCATGCTAGGAGTTATAGATCTGGGCGATTATTAGGTCTTTATATAACTTCAAGAAGGATATTTATTACGTTTATTGCACATCATAGATGTGATACATCTAGATATGTACAAATAAAAGTGAAGTTGAAGTCTAAACAATGAGGCATATTCAACGTTAACATATCTACTTCAATTTTAGTAGCTGAATACCCAATGCATAAGGATAATAGCCTAGTTGTAGTGGGTACGTAAGGAGATTTTTGGAATAGATTCTAAAATAAATCATGTCAATTAAAATGTGAAAATGCTAACTGATAAGAGTAAAATTAATTATCTTGACTGTAGAAAAGCCAAACAATTTGTGCATGATGGTGTACAACTGAGAAAACTTGGTACTCGTGAACTACATCTGCAGAGCAGAGATGGGTTTGAAGAGTTGCAAAAGATTTTGAATGGAAGTACAAATAGATCTTGTAATGCTCCTATTATAATTGAGGAATCGTCTCTCGGTAGTTAGGCTTGTGGATTCATGTTAGTTTTTCATATGTGAGTGACTTATATAGATTTACTTCTAAGATTCTCTGCTTTGTATAGGACGCCAAGCTAATCTCCTAGTTGACATTTGATATTAGAATGTGACTCATTACTAGATAACCAGGTTTATCTTCTACTTTATCTTGTATCGTGAATTAAGATTGGATATGATTTATGATATAGTAGACTAAGTCGTACTAGCGGACACATGTAGGCTCACTAGGGGTGACCTTCTTGGTACGTGTACCAAGGTATATCTATTAACCTACAAGTATATTCTCGTTGGTAGTACCACTAGGAAGTTTTTTTTGGGAAGGACACTATGATATATGTAGATTGATATTTATTAAGTACAAGGTAGATTATTAATTTCTCATATGTACATGCTATTACTCTATATATGGCGATATGTATTTAATTTTGTGCCTAGTTGAGGGCTTGAATTTATTTCAGGCGCAAAATTACCAAGTGGATAATAAATTAAGCAAAAGCACTAGAGCTTTGCGCATTAATTGTGATAGAGTAGCTACCTACCTTGTTCAGGAAACTATGTCAACAAAAGAGAATAATCAATAGCTTTTTTCATTTACCAAAAAAATAGCTTGTAAATAACTTATATTCTATAATAAAATGATATTGCAAAACTAAGGATTACAACTCTGCTAGATAGGTTCCGAATATCTACTCATTTGATTTTGGGTAGATGCACTATTGATAGTGACATAAGTTCTAAACTGTATAACTTCTAGATCAGTACAATCCTCACTCTATCAGTCATGGACAATCGAGGGTCAGTGATTGGATCACCAATGTCCATGTGAGCAAATGTGACTGAGAGAGTTGCGGGATATTGAGTTTGTTAGGAAGAAATAGATTAGGATTTGGGTTCATATGAGAAGACTGTCACAGATCTAGCGATAAAAGAGAACAGTTCTTCTACTAGCGAGAGACAGAGGGAGAGAGATACCTTTAGATGATTTGTAACCATCCATGAAACCTCGATTGCCTCTATGATAGTTCCATAGACTAGTGCGTGCATGATATTTTGATAGTGGTAGGACATATTCATGGCATCACCAGTTATTCTGGTGCCCAAACTATTTGAGGATGTTATTTTTTTTAGTTGCAGTGAAAGAATGGAAGGCAACAATGGAAAAGGAATTTAAATCTCTAACTAAGGAAGAATTAAGTTTAAGGACTTGATGAATTTTCTAGCTGAATACAAGACCATTGAGGGCAAACAGGTTTTCAAGGTCAACTAGGACATGACATCCAAGACGTGCAGAGCACACTTGGTGGCAAGAGTGGACACCCAAAATTGTAGAGAGAACTATAAGGAGAGGTTTTCTCCAATGGTTAAAATTGACTCTATTAGCATAATATTTGCTCTTGTAGTAGATATGAATCTTGAACTAGTCCAGAGGGACGCCAATATAGCTTTTCTCTATGAGAACTGGAATAGGAGGTGTATGTAGATTGACTTGCGTGTTCCAAAGCTAAGAGACTTAAGCACAGGGAGCCCAAGTTAAAGAGCTCTACCTGTAGCTTGAAACAACATTTAGCGTGTAGTATTTATTCAGTTATATTATATTATATTGGGCTATAGTTTCATAATGATCGACTAAGACAATTGTGTCTACCTATACATTGCTGATAAGAGTTTGAGATCTTTTCATTATTTGTCAATGACAAATTATTAGCAGGACACAACAAGGAGACCATTAGGACTCCAATCACTATGAGTCATATTCTAAATCTAGGGCAATATCCCAACACTAAGCCAGAGAAGAAGTGAATCCTGATCATTCTTTATAGCATGTGGTCAGTAGTCATCTATGCATACAAGACCCTGTTGGCCTTCTTGTTTTGATGATGTTTAACAAATAATTTACTTCTAATATTTTTTGTCTAGTGTTTGTGTTCTCGTATTTATTCTAGGCAAACAACGAGTTGGAGGATGGATGGAATAGAGCTTCAACGATAATATCCAATGGAGATTGGCGGAATAGTAGGTGAAGCTATGTACAATTCAAGTTGAAGATCCAAGTTCAAGCTTCATCCGAAAGTGTACCAAGTTGAGCTCATTGAAGACCTTCATCAAGCTTGGGTATATTTAGTTTAGATTTATATTATGTGTGTTAGATACTCAAAGCTCAATATCATACACATACACATTTTATTAGTTTCCTTATATATATATGTAGTCATATATATATATACAACACAAGTTTTGACTTTTATGTCTATAAATATGAAATTACATATTTCATATTTATTATTGTGATTTGGTTTAACTACTTAGATATGAAACAAATATATTTTCATATACATACTCATATGTTTCATTTTCTATTGTATTTATAAAAATATTGTATTCTTAGTTTTTGGACTTAACAATAATCATATACATATTTTATTAAGTCTACATAATCATTGTGCAAAGTTTCAAAATATAGTTTAGCCAAAATGTCAAAATTCACATGTTTACATTTTCAAGTTTTGGTCTGTTTTGTAAAATGATGATATTTTTTATTTAGGAAGTCCTTTTTGGAAACCAGTCATTATAGCATGTTTATTATCATGTTTACAATCATTCCCTAAAGTTTTATATTTTTTAGAATTTATTTGATATTTTTAAATATATAGTGTTTTAAAATCAGCAAACTATTTTCAAAACCTGATATTTCATATATCAGTTCACACTCGACCGCCACGGTCGACCATGCCTAAGTTCTTTCGTCAGTGGGCAGCAGAGACTTTCACGGGCGACCGCCGCGGTCGACCGTGAGCTCGAGATTTCCCACGGTCGACCGTCACGGTCGACCATCGAAGTCTCTGGAGCTTTTCCTGTTGTTTTTGTTACTCGCGGTCGACCGTCGTTTATCCCAACAGCTCTTTTGGTACAGAATCAGATTTCTGATTCTTGGGCTGTTTGGTCTTTTCCTTTGGGGTTTTTGCTGTTGCTTCTTCTTCCTATATAAACCCCCAAACCCCCTTCTATCTCAGTAACCAATGGGATATTTTAAACAAGTTTTAAAAGAGTTTAAGTTTGTTTAGTTTATTTTTGGGGTTTGCTGTTACAAAGAGGAGTTTGCATATCTGTTGAGGAGTTCATCTTTAATATCTTCCCATCCTCTCTTTGTGTTTATAGAGAAGTTTTCTAACTCTTTTCTCTAGCAATATTATTATTAATTTTCATATCCTTATTATTGCTAATTTGCTATTTGAGTTAGATTTGATTTTACTCATTGTTTACACACACCCACTTGAGCTTATTGTATTTTCATACATAGTATATTTGGGTTGGTGAGAGTTGTAACAATTGAGTGTGAGCTTTTATTGTGTTCTCATCCATATTAGAGAGCAAATCATTAATTGTAATTGTGCTTATTGTGAGAATCACTTTGTAATACACTTGTACACCGAGAAAAGTGTGTGGCGAGAGTCGGGGATCGTCCCAAGAGGAGTGCGTCGGTTGACCAACCTAGGAAGATGTGGTATCCGAGCACTTAAGAGAGACACGTCTAGGTCCAACACTTGAGAGGGTGTAGAGTGTGATTGCATAGTATTTGTTGTGTGAGAGTTTTCGGTAAACTTGTAAACCGAGTGTGTAGAAGTTCCGGCTTCCAAACCGGATTGTGATAGTGGATTTCTCCCCGTGAGTGGGAAGCGGAGACGTAGGACGGAAGGTCCGAACTCCGTGATTATTTGATTGTGTTTGAGTGTGCTTTGGCGTTTATTCTTATTTGTGCTCATTGCTCATATCGTCATTGTCTTATTATTTAGTTTGCCCACTATCTAGTTTCAAATTGTTTACCCTTGTATTAGTTTCATATCCTTGCATATATTGCAATAGGATTGATGAGAAGACATCAGTCCAATCTTATGATTTACTAGGATGAGTCAGGAGGGTCCCCAAATATTTAATTCAGACTGCCTATGAAAGAATGGACACTTGCCTATGGAGATTCAGATGTCGACTGGGCGGTGATCTACATAGGTGAGTGTCGACTTCTGGTTACTTTTTTTTTATAGAATGGCAAGGCCTTTTCATGGAGTAATAAGAGACAATAGTATATAACCTATTTTCATTAGTGGCCAAAAATGCAGCGATATACACAATTGTACGTGAGGCAGTCTCATTGTGTAGATTCTTGAAGAATCTGGTTGTAGCTCGACATGTAGAGAATGGTGTGATTCTCTATTGTGATAGTATGTTAACCATTGGTTCGATGGGCCTAAATTAATTTGGAAAATCGAATAAAATTCAGATCAGGTACCATTTCATTAAGTATTAAGAGATGGAAGAGAGAGAGTAGGCAATAGGGTGAAGTGCTTGCCGCAAGGAAGCAGACGGTGTGCACTGAGAATAGCCTGAGACTTGAGACTAAAGAAGACTGCGTACCCATGCATGCACCTTCAACAAATAAGTGCCAACTCATCTTGATTCATCAACCAAATTAAGGCCCTAAATGTCTTTTTGAAAATTTTAGAGATCAATTTAATAACCAAATAAGAGTAATTTAAGAAGTTGAAACATGAAAAAGCCTGGATGGGAAATAGAACGTGCTCTTGCACGTACCAATTTGTGCATTGGATCATTAATATAATTGTAACGTGTAGATAAGAAATAACTTCCACCAATTAAAGAGGAGAAAATTAAGGCGGGGTTTTGGTGGATGAGCAGACTACTAATATCGATCATCTAGAGAAGGGAAGGTGACAGTTAAAAGAAAGACACTATTATTACTATTATATTCACAGTATAAAGTATGAAACTAACTGATGCCTAGCTAAAAGATAACCATAGTGGGCGGCAAACAAAGGAAAAATCAAGTAATTAATTGATGGGTGAAGCTAACCACTAGCTAGCTCCTCCTCTGCGTGCAATATTACATTGCATATTAAAAATAATAATAATAAGAGGAACCTAGATTTGCACCTCGCTCGATTTGTATTATAAGAAAAATGATTTAAGACCCAAAATATGGGACCAAGGGAGGGGACAGGTGAGGTGTCCCCTCCCTATTGCATAATGAGTTGATCATGCAATATCATGCCAACTCATTATGCAATAG
>NC_033798.1:130839813-130848825 GCF_001876935.1 Asparagus officinalis | reverse complement strand
CCGTATTATAAATAGCGCCCCTTGTTATTGTTTCAAATTCAAACAACAAAGGAACGAAGTCCATGAGCGAACTGAGCGGCGAAGCTAGCTGGCCCTGCGAATTACACTACTGCTCATGAGGTCTCGATATCAGAAGCCTAGATAGATAGCCAGCCAGCCAGCCAGCCATCTAGTGACAGCTAGCGATAAAAAAAATGAAGTTACACTGTCCGTTGATATCTTCCCTCCCCATCACAAGATTATTCCGCCACGTCCACGATCCCTCTCTCGCCCTCTGTTCGAATTCTCCTCGCCATCATCATCATCGTCGTCGTAATCGCAACCTCCCTACGCGACTCACCTTTCGCCAACCGAACCCTTTTTGCCTTTGCCTTGCCTATTTCGTCTCCCTCTCCTTCATCGGGTTCCTCCTCCTCATCGCCCTCCCCATGAGACGACACTCCTTCTCAATTGATCATCCGAGGCGGCCTAGCCACCTTGACTTGTTCTTCACGTCCGTGTCGGCCAGCACGGTGTCTAGCATGGACACGGTGGAGATGGAGTCCTTCTCCAACTCTCAGCTCATGGTCCTCACCCTCCTCATGCTCTTCGGAGGCGAAGTATTCACTTCCACTCGACCTCATCTTCCTAACCTCATCAACCACCACAAGCACCCAGGCCAACAGCGCCAACAATCAGCAGGAATTGCTGGATTGCTGGGCGACGGTTGTTGATGGCCGCCAAGCCGAATGAAATCCTCTCGCGCAACAAAGATTGACGCCCTCGGGTCGCGATTCGTCCAACAGCAGCAAAGACGTGGCAGCTGGATCAAATAATAGGACCAGCTCGGTCAGGGTCTTGGGGTGTTTAGTCTTGGGCTACTTGGTCCTGGTCCACGCAGTTGGGTGCGCTCTCATGATGGCCTACTTTGGCCTGTTTGCTGGGTCGACACGGGCTATGCTCGTGCAAAAAGGGATTCGGCTCGACTTGTTTGCGCTCTTCACCACAGTCTCATCCTTTGCCAACTGCGGGTTTCTCCCCAACAACGAAAACGTGGGGTTATTCAGAACCTGCCCCGGGTTCCTAATGATCGTCGGCGCCTCTCAGTGTGCCGGCACACACCCTTGTTACCCGCCTAGCTCCTGAGGGGCGCGGTGCTGGCGTTGAGAAGGATGATGGCGAGCAGAAAGGAGGAGTTTGACGAGGTACTGATCACGTCGAGGGGGGATCATGAGCCTAATTTCTTGGTCATGAGTGGGCCCGAGTCGGTCATGCTGGGTGCGACCGTGGGGGGGCTCATTCTGGTGCAGGCCCTGCTGTTCTGCTGCATGGAGTGGGGATCCCCGGGGTTGGACGGGAGAAGGTGGTGGGGTCAAACTCCTTCCATGTCCATTCAACGCTCGACACGCCCGGAGAGTCAGTCGTCGACCTCTCCGCTGTCTCTCCGGCCGTCTTGGTTCTCTACCGCTAGTCATGATGTAAGGGCTTCTACTAACTAGCTACTATATAGAGAGTTTGATTTTATGTCAATTGTATAAGTTGATGTCCACCAAACTCCGTTCTTTACGTCATGTCATTATATATTAATATCAATATATACTATAATTAATAATATAAAGAGAGAAAATGGGTATACCTTGCTACCAACGGATCCTTGGTAGTGATGTGGACACATCTTTGTCCATAAACATCACACCTATGAAGATGGGCCTCACTAACTCTCGAAGGTGTGATGTGCTGGACAAGATTGTGCATAACCACATCACTACCAAGGATCCTTGGCCCAAGTATACCCATATTCCTCATAATATATATACTAATATATATATATATATTATATATGTATATAATAAATATAATGTATACCGTATATTATACATATTATATATAACCTCTTCATATCTTTCTCGCTTCATATCTTTCATGAATCCCAAGACAATATGAGTGACTAAAAAGTTTGGTGAATAACATTTTCCTATCCACTTAAGTTGACATAAGAAGAAAGTTACCCCAATATAAGTAGAAGAAAGTTTCTCCAATATAAGGAGAAGAAAGTTTCTCATTTTATATATATCTACTCCTATGTACAAATGGGAGAATCCAAGATTTACTGTTCATACTACAGTAAATACTACAGTAAACATTAATACAGTATTTACTACTGTAGCACACGGGACACTGTAGCATTTTAAAAGAAACATTACTGTAACAGGGGCGGCAACTGTAGCGTTCTTTAAAAATATTATAGCATTAATACTATTAGGGGTGTGCAACGGTCGGTTCGGTTCGGTTTTTACCAAAATTTGAACAACTGAACCGAACCGCCTATAATTCAAAACCGAACCGAACTGTTGCAAGTCGGTTCAGTGTGGTTCGGTTCGGTTTGTTCGGTTCTAACTTCATCAAACTTCTTATCAAACAACAAACTGTGTTAAAGAAAAAAAGATATCAACAAAGTAGGAGATTATGAAGCATTAAACACTGATATAATGATATTGTTTTCAACCCATAATGATTCAGAAAATTAGTTTAGGGTTTGAGTTTTTGACTCTTTGGGGACGTGTCGGGTAGGGTTTGAGATCAGAATGGGTAGTATTGCACTATATTCTGTCGGTTCGGGTCGGTTCGGGTTGAAAAGTTTTCAAACCGACCCGAACCACCCTACTCATAAAACCGATTTTTTCGGGTCGGTTCGGTCGGTTTTTTTGGTTTGGACCGAACCATGCTCAGCCCTAAATACTATAGCACGGGTATATTGTAATAATTTAAAAAACGTGGGATACTGTAGCAATTCAAAAAAATATTACTGTAACATTAAAAAACATGATTATTGTAGCATTGAAAAAAATTATCGCCAGCACGAACAACACACTAGTATACATATATTCCTCCCCCTTCCGCGGATCGGATGCGTATCCAATCCATTTACAGGAGCACAAACCATGCGAATCCCCTCATTTTGGATTCTCAGCAAAAAGGGAATACTCCGCTGAAGAATTATATACGTACACTTCTTTAATTTGCGTCCCAGACGATAGGCTTGATATTAATATTTGTACAAACTTCCTCGCCCCAGGATGATGCACGTAGGCGTCACAATCTCCACGAGGATTTGGTATTGTTATGTGTTAGTGTTTTGAAATGAAAGGGATTCGGGTCCTCTCTGTTATTAAAAAAAATAGCGAATGAATCATCACTTAATCATAATAATTAATTACTTAGTAGATGATTATAATTTTTTTAGTGCAAATTAGGAATGAGTGCAATACATGAGGATATAGTTAATGTTATATTTAGGGTATATCACAATCATTCATGATATAATCAAAGGTTAAAATTAAAAGTAGTGGTCGTCTCTCCTACTCTTTTCTTTGTAATGGAGAGGGTCCAAATTCTTTTTAAAATGATTAATTTCACAAAATCCTAGATTTTTAAAAGGTTAATTTCACCCCCAAAAAAAAAAAAAATCTTTAGCTAGTGTTGTATATAACCTCCCTGAACTTTATTTATCTCACGTAATCCCACTGATTTTTGGGGTATCTCAGAAGACTCCCCTAAACTTTGAATTTTTCTCATCGAACCCCTATATGAAATTTGCAAATAACTAAACTTTTCTCAAGAGGAAAAAAACTCAAAAAATAGGGAAGAGTGTATGTTGTCTGTAAATAACACCCTATAGTTCAGGAGGGTTATGTGAGATAAGTAAAGTTTACGGGGGTTATGTGCAACGACCCCCAAGTTTCAAGGGGGTTATGTGAAATTAACCCTTTTTAAAATATAGTTCTACCCTATTAGCAAGCATTATATTTACTGATTTGTTTGGTTTTTACATTTAAATAAGATGTTCCGCACGGAAAGGCCCATTATAAGGAGATGGACTAGGATAATCTCTTGAGGCCTAATTGACTCAAAAATAATCAATCCTTGAGTCATGCGTCCAAGTAAATTAATTTAACCATTTGTCCATTTTATTACTTTTCCTAAGTGAGATTAATTTCACAAAATCTAGTTAGCATGTGCATTCAATATATAGTGTTTAGCAATATTTCTCAACTTATTTGTTAGCATGCTTATCATTCTTGTGAGATGTGACTGACCAATTATTCTAAAATGTCAGTCACAAGAATGGATGATAAGATGAATGATAATAAATACTAGTAATTGAAGGAACATTAATTACCTATGCATAATAATAATTATTATTATTAATTGTTTCCTTGTGGATGTTAATTAGTTCGGTATACACTTGCACACATAACTAACCGTTAATGATCATGCCTAAATAGTTAGTGGATTAGTACTTGGCAGTACACAGGCATGCGCCCAAAAGATTCGTAGATCCCCTAAGGAGGATGACGTGTCCACTTGTCCAACCAACCAGAAAAGTACAAAAAACAGAGAAATTAAAGTTTCTCATTTTATATATGCACATATATATATATATTCCTCCCTCTTCCGCGGATCGGATGCGTATCCAATCCATTTACAGGAGCACAAACCACGCGAATCCACTCATTTTGGATTCTCACCAAAAAGGGAATACTCCGCAGAGGAATTATATACTGCACTTGTTTAATTTGCGTCCCAGATCGACGATAGGCTTGATATTAATATTTGTACAATCTTCCTGGTCCCAGGATGATCCACGTAGCCGTCGCATTTTCTTTCTTTTCTACTTTTACGGACCCAAACCGATCGAGTCAAATGAATCCCAGGTGCACAATCTCCACGAGGATTTGGTATCGTTACGTGTTAGTGTTTTGAAAGGGATTCGGGTCCTCTCTATTATTAAAAAAAATAGCCAAGGAATCATTACTTAATCATAATAATTAATTTTTTAGTAGATGATTATAAATTTTTAGTACAAATTAGGAATGAGTCCAATACACGAGTGTAAAGTTAATGTTATATTTAGGGGTATATCACAATCATTCATGATATAATCAAAGGTTAAAATTAAAAGTAGTGGTCTCTTCACTTTTTTCTTTGTGTATTGGAGAGGGTCCAAATTCTTTTTTAAAAGGATTAATTTCACAAAATCCTAGATTTTTAAAAGGTTAATTTCATAACCCCCCACCCACAAAAAAAAATCTTTAGCTAGTGTTGTATATAACCTCCCTGAACTTTATTTATCTCACGTAATCCCACTTATTTTTGGGGTGTCTCAGAAGACTCCCCTAAACTTTGAACTTTTCTCATCGAACCCCTATATGAAATTTGCAAATAACTAAAACTTTCTCAAGAGCAAAAAACTCAAAAACTAGGGAAGAGTGTTTGTTGCATGTAAATGACACCCTATAGTTCAGGAGGGTTATGTGAGATAAATAAAGTTTACGGGGTTTATGTGCAACGACCCTTAAATTTCATGAGGGTTATGTGAAATTAACCCTTTTTAAAATCTAGCTCTAGCCTAGCGGCTAGCATTATATTTATTGATTTGTTTGGCTTTTTACATTCAAATAAGATGTTCCGCACTGAAAGGCCTATTATAAGGAGATGTACTAGGCTAATCTCTTGAGGCCTAATTGGCTCAAAAATAATCAATCCTTGAGTCATGCGTCCAAGTAAATTAATTGAACCATGTGTCCATTTTATTACTTTTCCGAAGTGAGATTAAATCCAAACGATATGCAATTTTTTTCTTTTATTTTTCGATACAATATGCATTTTTCTAAACCAAACCAGCAATTAACCGAATTGATGGGGGAAGTCATTGCTTCGCGCTGATATAATGTTTTTTATTATTATTCTTAATTATTTTATATGTACTGAAAAGAGGTATATATGATATATTTACTAAAAAAAGAAGAAGCGTGATATATAGTTCAACAATTATAACGGAAGCTTAGATCGTCCATTGAATTAGTATAAAGAAATTAAAAGATTCGAAGTTCGACAAAACATAGCATGCACGACTGAAAACTATAAAGTCACCAGTAGTAGTACTATGATATATATATACAAAACTAATGGTGGAGAAATTAACTTCCAATTAAGTTGGTTACCGATCTATAGGGCCCAACACGCTAATATTGGGCGATTCTTAATCTTTCTCCTTTCTTCTATGTTTCGCTTTTTAAGCAAATTAAAAGGTTTTCCTGCCTGAAGCATATAATAAAAAGGATCTGCTGCATGGCTACGCGAGGCCCTCACCAGACATGTTAGTGCAACACTCTTACCATTTATTAATTACTTATATATTATATGTTTAGAAGCTATAGCTAGCTCCATAATATATATATATATATATAGAGAGAGAGAATAATGGAGGTGAGCTGGCAGCTCACCTCTCCCCGTGAGCTGCAAGTGTATGACATGTGAGCCCCACACCGATGTGACTAGTAGGGGGCTCACATGTCATACACTTTGCAGCTCACGCGGGAATGTGAGCTCCAGCTCACCTCCTTATTCTCATATATATATATATATATATATATATATATATATATATATATAGAGACGAGAGAGAGAGAAGGAGAAATGGGTATGCTTGGCTTACCAAGCCACAAAATTTTGTGCTTGGTAGTGATGTGTCACATCCTCATCCCACTCACTACTCATGCTAAATGTGGTCCCATATATTGAATGAGTGGAGGGGGGATGTGCACACATCACTACCAAGCATAACTTTTGTGCTTGGTACCAGCATACCCATATTGCTCATATATATATATATAATAATATATATATATTATATATATATATAATATATATATATATATATATATATATATATATATAATATATATATATATATATTATATTATATTAAGGAAATAGTACAGTAGTACTAGAGCACCTGTTAAGCACCGATACAATTAATTGGTATCTAATTATCTCCATTCAGTAACTATAACAATATATCGATCTTTGGCGATACGATCTTCTGTTATTCTTTATGATATCCATTCTATCGGCACCTTTCCGTCTTAAAAGGGTGTCATAGCCAGCTAATTGTTATAGTTACTGCTTTGATTTGAGAATCACTATTTTGACGTTTTGAGCCAAACTTTTAAAAAAAATTAAGCAGCTTTTTCCACCCTTTTTTGTGAGGCTAAAACAAACATTTAAAAGGAAAAAATACATTTTCCAATAGAAACATGAAAACGTACGTTTCCAAAAGGGTTTTAAGCGTGCTTTTCGACGTCCCTTGTTCTAGAATTTGCATATATATTACTAACAAAACACAATGCAACGATGAAAGAATGAAATGCCAATTAGTACTGTAAATTGTGCATGACAAATTAACCGATTATATTTATAAACTGTGTTAACTAATTTGAATTAACTGCAGGTATCTTCCTGCGCACACAACGTTCCTCCCAGTAGAGAAAATTGGAAAAGGTATAAAAAAAGATGCAGGGGATGAAGAGGGTAAGGAGGAAGAAAGCTTTGTAGAGAAGTTGATATTTTCACAGCTGTCCTATTTGTCCATCTTTACCATCATCATCTGTATCACCGAAAGAAGGCAAATGTCTCGAGACCCCTTGAACTTCAATGTTCTTAACATCGTCTTTGAGGTCATCAGGTATGTATGTATGTATGTATATGCGATCTATATATCTTAGTAATCACTACGCAATGACGTACGTACGTGTAAATAGTTAATTAATCGGGATGGCTTAATATCTGGATTTATGATTGCATATTATATACAGCGCATACGGGAATGTGGGGTTCAGCACAGGGTACAGCTGCAAGCGACGGCTACAAGCTGAGGATCAAAGGCTTTGTAGGGATTCAGCGGTAGGCTTCTCCGGGAAATGGACCAGAAAAGGGAAGCTAGTCCTCATTGGGGTCATGATATTCGGAAGGCTGAAGAAGTTCAATCTTAACGGCGGAAAAGCTTGGATGATTAGATAATTAACTATATAAGTTACTACTTATAATTAACTAACTAATATTGTACTTGTTAGTTCTACATAATATATAATAGGCTAGCTAGTGGTGGTATTAGTTATTATATCTCTTCTACGTACATCAATACGCATACGATGTACTGTGTGTACGTATAAGATCGATTGCAATGTATATATAGTTTCTTGTAAATTAACAAATTTTCTAACGGACGCACCTATATGCGTACGGCTTTGACAAGTCAGGGTGCTTTTTTGACACCGTGGTTCACGTGTGCGGTAATTAAGCTTTACCACATCTGGTAATATATATGTAAGTCATGTCTTGCTCAAAATGAATCGCAAACGTCCAAATACAACTACTAGCTTAGTAGTAGGCGGTCGTGATTTTGATGGTAATTAAGCTTCGACCAAAAGAATTGGGTTTGAAAATGTAGGGTTCATTTCCATTGTTTAGGAATGGCTACAATTTCAATTCTAAAAAAAATTTTAATTTCAAATTCTTTACTTTTTTAGGAGGATGTTTGTAAATATTTGGATATTTTCTCAGTTTTGAATTTTCTTTAAGGGGCTTTGTGTATAGTTCACGGGTTTTTAACAGGCGGTTTTTGTACTTCTCGAATTTTAAGTATTTGTTTCTGCAATTTTTGGATTTTAGGGATTTTTTTTTTTTTTTGTGTACTCTCTGATTTTCAAAGAATGAATTGCAAATTCGAGATTTTTAAATGGACATTAATTGAGGTGGGGACAATGAGGAGAATCGAGTGAGAAGATCACAATTTGAAATAACACGGCCTAGCTAATTCGGTCAATTTCAGATCGTCTTAAACATTTTCGCGTTTAACACTTTTTAAATGGAACAATCTGTTGAATTCAAGTGAAAGCAAATTTGTGTGAAAGTGTCTTATAAAAAACAAAACAAAGTAGGAATTGTATAGCAGAATGAGAGAATTAGTTTTCAAAAAAAAAAAAAATGGCAGAGCTACAGCTCCTGCAATTTTCATTTCTTTTTTCCCCCAACTTTCAGCAATACATAAACTTCATAAAAGACCATTCTAGAAAAGCATTACATCTAGAATAAGTTTCCATAAGCATAGGAGAGTGCAAAAGACACAACAGCTCGCAAAAAAACATTCAATACAGTAAACAACTGATTTTAAAAATTGCAAATTAATTC
>NC_033798.1:130838440-130839803 GCF_001876935.1 Asparagus officinalis | reverse complement strand
TAATTTGTTATTTTCATGAACTTTTTGAACTGTTGTAGTTTCTCAAATTTAACTGCTTTAGTGTGAATGTCAGCTGGTTGATCATTTGTTCTTATAAGCTCTAGCACAACTTCCTTCTTGCTGACCATGTCTCAGATAAAATGATGGCGTAACTTTATATGCCTTGATATAGAGTGGAAATGGGGTTCCTAATCATAGCAATATCTAACATATTATCACTGTAAACTATTCATAATAATAACTCTTGTTTACATATTAACTTTCACAGACCTTTTGGAAGGATCGCCATGCATCTACTCTTGATCTTCGAACAACAGTCGGAGAGCGGCCACAACAATACGGCGAGAAGCCCTGCAAATCACCTCCCAATTACCGCATAAAGGACGAACTCGATCAAAGAAGGAGATGACAACTTTGTGAAGATTTATGATCTTTTTTTCTCATTCTTTCATCATGAAAATCTTATATCTATATATAAAAAGCTTAGAGATAGAATCGTACACTTTTTAAGATTACAAATAACTTGTCTCTAAGATAATATATTATCCACGCACTTATTTGGGTGTCTATCTCAAAATATTAACTAATAAACTCCCACTCATACAAATAAGTGGGTGTCATCCGTTGCACTCTGAACCGATTCTCGGAGGCATTGTCTCCCCGAATCAAAGTCTTCCAGAGAATCTCCTTCCTTTTTAAATCCATCTTCATACATCTTTAGTGAGATGTGTACCATTGAGAACCTGCAAGTGGACAGTCTTGTAGCCAGATCCGTTAGGACCGACATAAGGATATCCTTAAAGAAAGAAAATCACGTAAATAAAATTATAAATATGTAGTATCTCGTACCCTAGATCTGATCAACCATGTCTGCTCAAGTACATTTGATCCCTCGAAGAAGCGTATATGAACACTCAGGTCTGCCCTCGATTCATCGCACTCTTAAAACTTGCCCTTGGCATAAATAAGAGTTATGCATGCGATGCAATCAGAAGACATGTCAATTAATCCTCCTCTGGGTCTGAATAGTTGAGCGTATTAATCACCTGCTTTTCTAAAACTACCCCATGTATGCGGTATTGTCTCACTACAGTAGGAAAAAGTAGCCAAAGTAGCAGAAACTTATAATAGCCTTCCCAGGCAGTCCAGTATCTCTTAAGGTATAGTGTCTGCCCTCCATTACTAGTGGTCGTCTATAAGGTCTCACACAGCGAGGGAGCAAGGATCTATCCCTCAACCTCCTTACATTCGGTCCAAGCACACATCATATGGCAACGTGCTATGATATTCCCCCCCCCCCCTCCCTCCCTCCCTTCCCTCCCTCCCTCCGTCATCCCTTCCCTCCCTCCTCTCTCTCTCTCTC
>NC_033798.1:130786955-130837049 GCF_001876935.1 Asparagus officinalis | reverse complement strand
CCTCCCTCCCTCTCTCTCTCTCTCTCTCTCTCTCTCTCTCTCTCTCTCTCTCTGTGTGTGTGTGTGTGTGTGTGTGAGCATACCTCATTAAATAAATACCGTACACATCCTAGTTTCATTACCTTGTAATGAACTTGTCTTGCCATATCATCTCACGATATTCCTGGGATCTCCCGACAAGCTCGCACCTCATGCATCAAGTTAGACCCTCAATCTAGTAGATAGTAAAGAGGTAAAGCGGACGTGGTATTTTCACTTCGGTCTCTTTAACATATAAGTATATAGTAACCTTATGTTAACCTAGTCAGAGAGACCAATAAAGTGATCCCACTATCGTCCTACCCGGTAATACGATAATGTGGTCATTGCTCCAATCCTAATAACATCCTACACTCGGTCTCAGCTTTGTTAACTACCACCGCTTCGAATGAGATCTCTTGTGTGATAAGAGCTACTACCTACTGATGTAACTTTATAATAGTGCACCCAGTTCTCTTTGTGTACTATGTACACATCATAATAATATACTCCATGCCATGATAATCAAGCAACAATAAGACATAAGTAACGCAGAGGCAATTGCTAATGCCTTTTGGGAGAAATTGGTTCATGAAAAGCCCGGACAATGCAAGAAAAAAGAATGATTTTCAGCCTGATTTCGACATCCAACGTCAACAGATCATAATTTTTTATTCCCTCCATAGAATGGCTATTATTATATGTTTTCGGGAAGCTTGAGAAGTTCTCTACAAATGAACTGCTTCACTGTTCCAATAGAGTTTTTGGGTGAAAGGAAATCATCTTCAGTCTCAAACTACGAGTTTTGGTCCAATTAGTTATTTTATTTCAATAAGTCTAATTGTTTTAGGAAATGTTATTTTAGTACTTTTTCTTTGTTTTATACCCTATATCAGGAGAACAAATTTTCAAACTCTTTAGATTAGTTATTATTATTTTCAGAAGTTTTCTATTCCTAGGGTTTGTTTTGCTCGTATGAGAATGAGTTGTTATTTTCTTTATTACGCTTCTGAAACATCAATAAGCAATACCAGATATGCATATAGATGATAAAAAGACAATCAAATTAAATGCATTATCTTATAAAGCCATTAACCATAATAACCTAATTGTCTGAGATCTTTAAGTAAAAACTGTCACTAAAAACGACATGCTGTCATGATAGAGAATCACATCATCCTCTACATGTCGCGTTATAATTAAATTCTCTAAGCATCTGTATAAATAGACCGCATCCAATGCATGTAGCACTACATATTCCGCTCCAAGTAGAAAAGGACTATACACTACTGTTTCTTACTAGTGCCAATATAAATAAGATCGTCAACATAAAGACAAATAATTAGGAAGTCTTCATCTATTTTTTTCACATATAGCGATGGCTCTGTTGGGCTCCTTTCAAACCCATTTTGTCGAAAATGGGAGTTAGTCTTGTTGTTCCACGCTCTCGGGGCTTGTTACAAGCGGTAAAGTATCTTGCGAAGAGTATATACTTTGTTTTCATGTCCTTTCACCATAAAGCTCTCCGGTTGCTCAACATAAACTTCTTTCTCTAACTCTCCGATGAGAAGGGCTTGCTTAACATCAAACTGTAAGATATGCAGTTCTAATAGTGCTGCGAATACAAGAACAATGCAAATGGTTTCAATTTATGTTGTTTTCCCCTCTGTTTTCACCTCCTCTTTTTCTGCTCTTCTCTTCACATATATTATCCAATTCCCACTTCGGTTTTGACTTTCCAATTGCTGTGACAAGTTTAGATGGCTCCTCAACTAAGATTATGAGTTTGTGAAGGAGTATAATGAAAGTCAGGATAGTGGAATGCAAATGAGGCGCTGACATGTAAAGAAGAACAATAAGAAATCAATTGTAGTGATTTGATAGCATCTATATCCCAAAGAACCTGATACGACAGAGTCTAAAAGCTTGTCAAAGAAAACCCCCTCCCTCGTAGTGCCCGGTGGGGAGATAGAGAGAGAAATTCCTATAATTCATTTACATTATGGAAGGTTTATCAAAATTAAAAGATTGGTCTATGTCTATGGTATCTTTCTTTATTGGAGATGATCGTACAGTTAGTTTCTAGCATGATAAATTGTGATACCTCAACATTTAATCCCTCTTCGGATATTGATCGAGTGAATGAATGGTTTACATGATGGAGTTTGAAAGCTAAGTGTAATATTGACTAGTCAATTTTGGCAATGGATTGAACCAAATCGTATGTTACACTCCGTGGGTCCCATAACTTACATCGCACCAACGGGTTATTTTAAATAACCTATCACAACTTATCAAATATCAATCTTATTTTTGTATAGAAATACTATTATATCAGATATGTTAGTTTTGTTCACTTACATATAATTGCTAAAAGAGTTTGGCAATGTGTACTTTTTTTTATCTCTAATAAGATAAATTTTATTTTAGTAGCAAATTATTGAAAACATGTTGTCAATTGTATTTTAAAACTAATGTTCGTATGATATTTATTAAAAAGTTGTATATTTAACAAATATAATTTTATTAGTATTGATTCGCAAATATTCTATTTTCATGAAAAATATATGATAAAGTCTACCCAAAATATGGTGCTTTTAGTACAAGTAAAAATTTACAATTGATAATTTGAGTAAAAAGAATGTGTTTTTAAATGTTAAAAATTCTCATAAGTCCATTATGGAGTAAAAGTAAAGTGGACTTTGAGCAACCTACAATAGTGCTAGGTACATTTTGTCCCCCGGTTGATCTAAAATGATCGATGCACATTCCCATGCTATTGGGCTCTGGAACAAGTGCTTTTTAAATAAAGTTGTCGAGTATCACACCTACATTTTCTACTTTTGCTCGAGTACTCTTTGACTCTGGAGCTTCGTATTCTTTACTGCTGCACAAGTTGTTAAGAAGCAAAATTTTCTATATGATACTCTTGAGCATGAAATAAATGTTAGCACACACTAGTAGAAAATCCCACATCCTAGACGGAAATTTTTCCGTCTAGTTTGTTATTAAACTAGACGGAAAATTTTCGACTAGGAAAAGTATTCTAGACGGAAATTTCCGTCTACAATAGCATCCTAGACAATTTTAGTAATTTTATTTTTTATTTTTAAATAGGGCTAGCATCCTAGACGGAAATTTCCGTCTAGGATGCGTCTAGGATGGTGGGTCACAAGAGTGCGTGCTTCCCTTAAAAATTTCATTCCCAAATTTCGTTTCCCTGCATAAATTTTCAAAGTCGGCCTTCCCAAATTTCATTCCCAAATTTTCATTCCCGAAACTCCACCGCTCCTACTCCTCCCTCCACCGCCTCCCCCTCCTCTCCCTCACCCTCCTCAACCTCACCCTCGACCCCTCCCTCCCCCCTCTACTCCCTTTCCCTCCACAGCCTCCACCACCTCTCCCGCCTCCTCTCCTCCTCACCGGACCCCCTCCCTAGGGACCAAGTACGACGAGAAGGTGCTCCCCTCCATCGCCCAATTCAACGCCAACCAAGGTTTTGGGTTTTTAGAGCCCAATCCAACAACCCGAGTCCCAATCCAATTTATGGTCCAAAATTCAAGCCTTTAGGGCCTGTTTGGATTTGTAGGGGGTGAAGAGAAGTTAAGGGAAACTGAGTGAAGGGAAGAGAAGGGAAGGGAAGGGAATTCCCTTCCCCTTGGTTACACCCCAATTTGGGGGGTAACAATTTTTATACTATTAGGGGGTAAACCAAAGGGAACTAGGGTGAATTAACTTCACCTCCTAAGTGTTCCCAAACAAGATGAATGGAGGTGAATGGTTCCCCTAACTTCCCTTCACCCTCATTCCCCTCAATCCAAACAAGCCCTTATTTCCGTTCAACCGAACCCAAATTTGCCTCCCCCCTCTTTTTATTTATTTATCGACCGCCTATCTCACCATCATCATTATCGTTGTCTCGAGCTCAAAACCCTCACTATCATGTTTCAATTCGCTATAAGGAGAGCAGCGACTGGAACTAGATCACTAGGTTCGAGATTTTACACAACGGGGAGCAGATCCGATGCTCCTCATCACGAGGGAGTCGCTCGCCAAATGATCCAGTACGCGCTCGGGCACGCTTGATCTGAGAAATCAGGTCATCTTCCTTTTATTTTACTTATTTCTTTACTTCTTCCAACAAATTTTGGGTTTTGATTAGCTCTTGCTCTTTTTATAGGAGAATCGTACGCTCAAGCGATGATGATATTGGAGCAAGGGCGGTCGAATCTTGAAGGTGGTGGTGATACTGAGAATGCTAGGGAACTGTTCATGCTCGCTATGTCCACCTTGATCTATGAAAGGTTCCCCCTTTTTTTTGGGTGGGGCGGTGGGGGGAGGGGGGGCTTTTAGTTGATGGGGTTGCATTTAAATGTTAAGAATTTGATGAAAAGATATACAATTTTTGTCCAGAGGGGAGATTGGAGATGCCTTGGAGACGCTCCAGATGGTTCGCCAGTCCGAGCGTGCATCTCATACGCTCAAAGGTAATTTCTTTTTAGTTGTGTTTGAAAATGCACTCAAGGTTGATGAAGAAATTGCTGATTCATTTAAGACGTGTGAACTTTGATACACCCTGGCTGGGAATTAGTTAATACATTTAAGCAAATAGTCTAGCTTTTGCTACCTCATGGAATCAGCAACGAATCTAATCACTCGTGTTGTCAGATTGTTGATCATATGCGATGTGTTTAGCTGATACTAACATTTTGTACTCACTAAATTTTACAGTTGAAGCAGCCGAGGGATTGGTAATAGGAAGGAATTAACTTTGGAACATTACAAACTAAAAGAATTAACTTTGTTCAATTATAAAAACACAGCTTTATGCTAGTTCTATGGCAATGATGGGCATGTGTCGCATGAACTTATTGTGGAACTAGTTGTAAGTTTCCTGATATGTGATTATGCAGAAAATTGCTTTGTATTTGAGGGAAATGATTGCATGACCTTTTAATTTAGATTAGAAGTAAGAAGATGAGCAAATGATTAAGTTGAGTGTAATTGGCATTTTAGACAATCAAGACTTAATGATGCGTCGCCTACAAACAAAATAATAGCGATGTATAGTTGGTGTTGCTCCTATGCGCCTTAGCCCGTGAGTGTTATGTTCATGTGGTATAGTTCTTTACACCTGTTATGTTGAGTGCATTCTACCTTTATGAGTTGAGAAAGAAGGTAATAGGAAGGAATTCTCTTAGGTGCAATTTTCCGACCTTTTCTGTTACATTATAGCTACATCCATTAACTTTTATTGTGCAATTCTTATGTATGTGTGTTGCTTTGGTCAGTTTTAAGAGGTATCTCATTAATTAGGTTTCCAGAGCTAGTGTTTTCAATAGCTTAATAGGACATTCTTTTCTCTGAGAGCATAGTTCAAAAAATTAATTCATATTCAAGTTGAAAACTTAAACCTAGTATCACATTTCTTTTGCAGATTCGAGGGACTGGATTGATTCTTGGAACAGAATTCACCGATAACAAGTCTCCTAATGATATTTTCCCATCTGAATGGCGGTAAGTCCCATATTCATCTTACCAAATTACAGGATATGTTCTCTTGCCAATTTAACCATTTTCACAAATTATTGCAATACAACAAGCTCAACTTATATATCTGCATTTTATGCAATATGTACTTTTCAAATTCCCAACATCTTGATTGTTTATGCTTGTAATTTAATGATGATCTCAGGGGTTAGAGCAATATTTGGAGTAAGAGTGTGAGAAGCAGGGAATGCTTGTAAACAATTTATGTATCTTTCTAATTTTTTGGTAAATGTATTATTTGAATATAATTAGATTGTGTTGGATATGAATATGATTTGGTGTTGTGCAATATTATGCATATGTACATGTGATATTAGATGACATGCAAAACATATTCTCCAAAAAAAAATGTTACTGTAGCATCCTAGATGGAAAATTCCATCTAGGATGCATCCTAGACGGAGTTTCCTAGACGGAATTTTTCCGTCTAGGATATTTCCTAGACGGTTTTACATTCCGTCTAGAATATTCCGTCTAGGCTTCCTAGACGGAAATTCCGTCTAGAATACTGCATCCTAGATGGCAACATACTGGACGCACATCCAAGACGGAATTCCATGTAGGATAGTTTTCCTAGACGAAAATATGAGTATCCTAAACTGAATTTTCCATCTAGGATGCATTATTTTGTACCAGTGACACCAGGAAATAGCATACTAATATCTAATAAGTACTGCAAAAGTAAGATAGATATAATGGGTAGGGAGCTTCCAGCAGATTTGATCATCCTTGATATGCACGATTGTGATATCATTGTAGAGATGGATTGGTTATCTAAATTCATGCACTTATTTTGTATCAAGGGAAGAAAGTGGTATTTTTCCCAAACAATTGGAGTTTGCTTTGAGGGGTAGTAAGTGTAAAAGCCTGTGTGCATTATATCGGTTCTTCAAACTCATTGCATGTTGAGAAGTGGGTACAATGATTTTCTAGCATCAGTGCAAGTTTTGAGTCAAAAAGCAGTTAGTTTGGATCAAATTCATATCATGCGTGAATTTTCAAATGTCTTTCTAGAAGACCTTCTCGGAATGCCACGCAATAGGGAAATAGAATTTCTTATTGAACTGGTTCTAGACACAAGTCCAATCTCAAAGGTCCCTTACAGAATGAGTCCTATAGAACTAAAGGAACTTAAAGAGCAGTTGCAAGAACTTCTAGATAAATGGTTTACCAGACCAAGGGTTTCATCCTAGAGCGCAACTATGTTATTCATGAAGAACTGTGATACCCTAAGATTTAATCTCACATCGAATATGGATTAAGTGATTGAATGGTTCAAATGATAGGTATTGATAGCCAAGTGTAATATTGACTGATCAATTTTGGTAGTAGATTGAGTCAAACGATGTGTTGTACTCCATGGGTCCCATAACTTACAACGCGCCAACAGAATCGCGATCCTGAGGCATGACAAATGACGTCAGAACAGTTAGCCAGCGGGAAATATAGAGCTAAGTGTTATGTGAAACAAAGTGCTACACCTCATGAATGTCGTGTGAGCTTTCTCTAGAAGCCCGTAAGAGCCACCTCTAGAGTCCATATCGTTTGATGTGATACTAAAAAGGACCAATTGTTATGCGGTGATGATGACATCGCGTAACTAAGGTGGGGTGATTGTGATGCCCCAAGATAGAGTCCTACATCAGATATTGATTAAATGATTGAATAGTTTAAATAATGGATATTAGAGCCAAGTATAGCTTTGACTAGTCACTGGAAGCCCATAGCAGCCACATGTAGAGTCCACATCACTTGGTGGTGATAACCAAGAAGGACCAATTATCATCTCTAATGATGGACGCATGAGGTGCCATTTAGCAAGAGCATTTGGAGGAAAGGTCAGTTCAAGTTCAAATATATATGTCTAATTTAAAATCTTGAATTCTGCTGGTAGGGAGCAATCAATCTTTAGACTTGAATTCTGCTGGTAGGGAGCAAAAATAAAATCTTCTTTACAAATAAAACTTTATGCAGCTAAATATGTCTAATTTAAAAGATAAACGTCTTTGGACTTGTTGCAGAAAAGGTCAGTTCAAGTTCAAAGGAATTTACAAGTTTATCAATGATGGACGCATGAGGTGCCATTTAGCAAGAGCATTTGGATAATTAAAGTTCCTCTTAAGGTGAGGGCTTTTATTTGGTTAGTTGTCAAAAATGCCATACTTACTAGAGAAAACCTCTTAAAGCATAAGTGGCGAGGACCGAACATACGTGTACCATGCAATTGTGAAGTGGAAGCAATCAATCACTTTTTCTTTGGATGCTAGTACTTGATCAAAATTTGGAAAAATAAAATTGATTCTCTTTTAGGGCTTGTTGATGATACGAAGATATCCTTGATGATATCTTTTCAGTTAGTTGGTTAATTATTAGATAAGAGATATATGTAGTTAAGATAAGTGGTTAGTTTATTATTTGAGTAGTATAAGATGTAATCCTCTGTTTTACTTTCAGTGATCAATAAGATTCTTTCTCAGTTCCTATATGGTATCAGAGCGGGTTATTGATCCGTGAGAGAAACTCCCATAGCCGCCACTTTTGTTTTTCTTCTTCCTAGATCCATAGCCACCATTCTTCTCCTTCCTAAACCCAACGAAAAAAAAAGACTTTTTTTTCTCTTGCCGAAATCATGACGGAGAGAAACACAGCCAACAAAAAAGGTTTGGATATGTCTTCTCTATTTTTTTTGCATCCTTCAGATAACCCGGGAGCGGTGATCACCACGTGCATTCTGAATGGAGAAAACTATGATATGTGGGTGAAGGCAATGAAGAATGCGCTTAGAGCAAAGAACAAATTGGGTTTTATCGATGGCACACTGGAGAAGCCGGCACCGGATACACCGGAGGCGAATAGTTGGTCCTCTTGCAACTCGATGTTGATTTCTTGGAGAAGCCGGCACCGGATACACCGGAGGCGAATAGTTGGTCCTCTTGCAACTCGATGTTGATTTCTTGGATTTTCAACTCTATCGAAAAATCCATTCAGCCGAGTATAGCCTACGAGGAGACAGCTAAAGCTATTTGGGAAGATCTACGTGATCGTTTTTCAATTGTGAATGCACCTCGGATTCATGAGTTGAAAGGTCAGATTGCATCAACTAGGCAAAATGGGATGTCAGTGATGGCGTACTACACGCAATTGAAGAGCATGTGGGATGAACTCTATAACTATTCTAAGGTGCCAAACTGTACTTGTGGAGCAGCACATGATTTTCTTCGTGAGCACGAAGAAGAGAAACTGCATCAATTTCTCATGGGACTTGATGACGCCATTTTCGGTACGGTGCGATCTCAAATACTCAACATGGAGCCTTTACCTCCTCTCAACAAAGCCTATGCTATGATTAGTAAAGAAGAAAGACATCGATCGATTGTGCGAGGACAAGAGGAGCGTCCAGAGGTGATGGCAATGACAGTTAACGCAACGGCTAAGGGTAGAGGAGCTGGACAATCTTGGACAAAACAGTGAAGTGCTGTGGAGAGAAGATGTTCACATTGCCACAAGTTAGGGCACGACGTCGCGGATTGCTTTGAACTACAAGGCTATCCGACTTGGTACAAGGGCAAGAGAGGACGTGAGCGCATCGACAAGATCAGAGGGCGCGGTCAGGCTTTTGCCGCGACAACAGTGGGACAGGACAAAGAAAATAGTAGTGCAGGCAATCAGGTTTTGTCAACGGAGCAATTTCAGAAACTATTAAACATATTGGATCGCTCTGGTGATAATGCCGAAAAGCTTTCCGGTAAGGATTCTAAACCACCTACTTGGATGCTTGATAGTGGGGCTTCGAACCACATGACTGGTAAGAAGGAGCTCCTGAGCGATCTCAAAAATACAATTCCGATACCCATTTACTTACCTAATGGGTCGAGAACGATGGCAACGATGGTTGGTCGTGTTATTTTGAGTCCAAAAATGGTGTTGACTGATGTTCTATATGTGCCACATTTGACTTGCAATTTGATATCAATTCCTCAGTTGATTTCTGTCTTAAATTGTCAAATAACGTTTACTAATGAGCTTTGTGTAATACAGGACCGTACCTCGAGGACGCTGATTGGAGCGGGTGAGCTTTCGAGGGGGGTTTATTGGTACAAAGCTATACAGACGCATTCAGCAATGAAAGTAAAGCGAGATGACTCACACTTAGTTTGGCATCAACGACTGGGACATCAAAATAGTCGGCATCTATCTTTTATCTCGGATATTGGTCATTTTGATTCTATAAATAAGCTTGTCTGTGATGTTTGCTATAGAGCTAAACAGACACGATCTCCTTTCCCTTTGAGTAAGAGTAATGCTACTACTTGTTTTGAATTAGTTCATTGTGATTTATGGGGACCATATTCAAAACCTGCTTCATGTGGTGCATTCTATTTCCTCACTTTGGTTGATGATTATAGTAGAGGAGTTTGGGTTTATTTAATGAAAGAAAAGAGTGAAGCTAAAAAATTTCTTATGCTATTTTGTAAATTCATCAAGACACAATTCGATAAATCTGTGAAGCGAATTCGAAGTGATAATGGTCTTGAATTTGAGGGGCCTATGCGAACTTTTTATGAGGAAAATGGAATAGTGCATGAAACTAGTTGTACATATACACCCCAACAAAATGGAAGAGTCGAACGGAAACATAGGAATATCCTCGAAGTGGCTAGAGCTCTCCGTTTTCAAGCCTCTTTACCTATTAAATTTTGGGGAGAATGTGTTTTAACTGCAGTTTATCTCATTAATCGTACACCCACTGTTAAACTTGATAAGAGGTCGCCTTATGAAATTCTATTTGACAAGAAACCTATATATGATCATATCAAGGTGTTTGGATGTCTATGTTATGCACATAATAATCCTAGGCAAAAGGATAAATTTGGTTCAAGAAGTAGGAGATGTATTTTTGTAGGCTATCCACATGGCAAAAAGGGTTGGCGACTTTATGATTTGGAGAAAAATGAGTTTTTCTACTCAAGAGATGTATCTTTTCATGAAGATATTTTTCCATTTGCACATAGTGATAAAGGGCTTAAGTCTCATGCTCGTAATGATCCTGTGTATGGGTTGTATGATGATTTTGGTTGCGATGATGAGTTAACTAATGAACTTGAAGCTACTAATGTTAGTGTTCGAGATGAGGGAGAAGGTGCGGATCCAGTTCGTGAAGTTGTGGGTCAAGCTGAAGGGGCGGCAATACGGCCAAGAAGAGAGACTAAAACACCGGCGCGTCTCGACGGTTATGTTCTTTATTCAGCGAGGGCAATACGGCCAAGAAGAGAGACTAAAACACCGGCGCGTCTCGACGGTTATGTTCTTTATTCAGCGAGGACTGGCGACAAGTTGATTTCTGGGCAGAGACATCGACATGGCTGTGCAGACAGACACGGGCAGCAGCAGATTTCTGGGCAACAACAGCGACATGGCTGTGCAGACAGACACGACTGTGCACAAGTGAAATCTGGGCAATCAAAACTGAGCAGCAACAAAACAGCGAAGGATTCAGGGCTGCAGCAACGTGTGTGCGGCCATACACACGGCTTGGATGAGCATAGTTCCTCAAAGCAGCAGCGTGCACAACTTCCTAGTGCAATGATACGCGCATGTGCACGAGATGGCAAAGCAAAGGCACAAGACCAGCAGATTTTGCTGGGCAATAGAGATGTTTTGTCACCAGCAGAGGACAAACAGATTCAACTGAACAGTGATTGTATTTCTTCAGCAATTTCGCCTCAGGCTTCAACTGATAAAGATAGCATTTACCCCCCCTCCTCTAAGCTACCGCGACATGAAAGCGACTCAGGTATACCTCATTCCTTAGCTCATTATGTAACGTTTGATAATTTGTCACAGAATCACAGGCGTTTTGTTGGAGCTATTACTTCGGATGTGGAACCGAAGTCATATGCAGAGGCAGTTCAGAATGAACGATGGCGTGAAGCGATGGCCAAAGAAATTGAAGCGCTTGAGGCTAATCAAACCTGGACACTTGAAGTATTACCTAAAGGAAAGAAGCCAATAGACTGTCGTTGGGTTTACAAAGTCAAGCGCAAAGCGGACGGGACTGTGGAACGGTACAAAGCAAGACTCGTTGCCAAGGGTTTCACGCAAGTAGAGGGACTCGATTTTCATGAGACGTTCGCACCAGTTGCAAAGCTTGTTTCAGTTCGAGTTTTTCTTTCTGTTGCAGCGGCGCGAGGATGGGAACTACATCAAATGGACGTGAATAATGCCTTCCTACATGGAGATCTCGATGAGGAAGTGTATATGAAGCTATCTCAAGGTTTTCGAACTGATTGTGGAGATCGTATTTGTCGTCTTCGTAAATCCATTTACGGACTACGCCAAGCTTCACGAAATTGGTTCAATAAATTGACCGGAGCACTTACGGGGTATGGTTTTACTCAATCCTTGGCAGATTATTCTCTATTTACTTATCATCAACATGGCGTGTTCATGGGTCTTCTTGTGTATGTCGACGACATTATATTATCTGGGAATAATCATGATGAATGTGCAGCTTTCAAACAATACTTGCATAAGTGTTTTCATATCAAGGATTTGGGTTCTTTAAATTTCTTTCTTGGCATTGAGGTTGCTAGGTCGCAGTTGGGCATTTCCTTGTGTCAAAGGAAATATGCATTGGAAATTCTCGCTGAGACTGGATTACTTGGGAGTAAGCCAGCTGAGACACCTATGGAGCAGGGCCACAAGCTTGCTCTGGCCGAGGGGGAGGAAACAAATGGTGCAAGCTATCGGCGACTTGTAGGTCGTTTGATCTATTTAACCATCACACGTCCAGAGATTTCATATGCAGTCCATGTTCTTTCACAGTTTGCTCAAGCTCCTCGCAAAGAGCATTTTGAGGCAGCAATGCGAGTTGTGAGATACATCAAAGGGAGTCCAGGCCAAGGGATTCTATTACCATCTAATTGCGATTTGAGAATACGAGCCTATTGCGATTCAGATTGGGCGAGCTGTCCAATTACTCGTCGCTCAGTTAGTGGCTACTTCATCACAATTGGGGAGTCACCCATTTCATGGAAAACGAAGAAGCAGAGTACCGTCTCGAGATCGTCAGCAGAAGCGGAGTATCGAGCTATGGCAGCCACAACGAGTTGGAGGTGTGGTTCAAGGGTGTGGCTCTAGCATTTTTCTTTACAGAATAGTAAGAAGAATAGTGTGAAAGAAATCTATCTGTTAAGATATTTCTTAATATTGTAATTATTTGATCATTTGAAAGATAGTGCCATTAGATACTATTATATCACTAGCTCATTGTTATGTGTTGATGATACGAAGATATCCTTGATGATATCTTTTCAGTTAGTTGGTTAATTATTAGATAAGAGATATATGTAGTTAAGATAAGTGGTTAGTTTGTTATTTGAGTAGTATAAGATGTAATCCTCTGTTTTACTTTCAGTGATCAATAAGATTCTTTCTCAGTTCCTATAGGGGTCACACACCTCCATCTTCCATCCATTAGATGTCAAGGAAGTGGAGAGAGAGGAATATCGAAAATGATATGAGGATAATTTGGGATTGGGGACAGGGCCACGATTATTTTAGGGTTTTGGAGGGAACATAACAATAGAATATTTTTTTTTTGGTAAATGAAAAATTTTATTCATCTCCAAAAATAGGAATTATGTACATCAAGAATCTCTACTCAACAGTGAGATATCAGATATGAGACTATATTACATAAAAGCACAAATCTCAGGTGGGAAATTCAGTTCCACAAGTATGACAAATATTCATTTCTTGTGCACCTCCTGTCTGTGCACCTCCTTCTCCTCAATTGTACTCTATATAGAGAGCCCCCATTCCCTGCATTCAGACTGAGAATTCAAAATGACAGTCAGGATATCTAACTTGATATTCTTCATTAGAATTTCAGGAGTTTTACTCTTCAGTTTGAAAATTCTGCAGTTTCTTTCATTCCATATAGCATAAACTGTTGTAGCAAATGCCATCCTCTTAATCTTTTGTTTCATACCCTTACCCCTCAACCTGAAAATGAACCAGTTCAAGAGGGTAGACCAGTCACAAGATCTCCATTTGAAGTTGAGCCATTCCATAATACCATTCCAAACCTTATTTGACAAAGTGCACTCGAAAAAAAGGTGATTCCTGCTCTCTGAGATAGGACAGTCACAAAGCTTACAGACAGAAGTCTGAATAATTCCATGTCTGAGGAGCCTGTCTTGAGTTTGAAGCTTATCCTGGACTGCCAGCCATAGTATGAACTGGTGCTTTGGATAGCGTAATTTTTCCCAAATTGTATCATGCCATGCCACTTGAGATGTAATAGGTGACAGCCTGGAATATATGTCAGAGAGTTGAATTTTTGATTTGCTACAGCAAGAATTGAGAAGCTGAATGAGATTATCAATCCCTCCACACAAATAAATACATTTATCTCTGATGCTCAATAATTGTTTCCACATCCAAGAGTCTCCCTTTCTAGTTTTTACCATCCAAATGCTATTATTTTTCAGATAATTTTCATGGGACCATTTAATCCACAAAAGCTCCTTGTTCATGTGAATACTCCACAGAATTTTGAGGGCAGTAGCAGTGTTCCACAGTCTTGCCGAGAAGATTCCCAACCCTCCATTTTTCTTTTGAACACAGACATTACTCCATGATACCAGAAAAGGTTTAGAAGTATGTTCTGATTTGCCCCATAGAAAACACCTACATAGCTCATCAATTTTTTGTAGCACTTTTACTGGAAGGATGTAGCTAGATGTCCAGAAAATTTGAATACCCAAAATAATACTCTTAATAATCTGTAATCTTCCAGCATAAGACAGTGATTTGTTCTTCATACAACTCTGGAACTGGTTTGATATCCTCAGGAGTAGAGGGTTGCAATCAATGTAAGACATCCTCTTACATATGAGAGGAAGGCCTAAGTATCTGATTGGAAGAGAACCTTCAGGGAACCCCAGTGAATTACTAATCTCATGCTTAGTTTCATCAGAAACTCCACCGTAATAGATAGAGCATTTTGCAGGGTTTGCTTCTAAACCAGAGCATGCTCCAAAATATTCAACACATTGATAAATTCTATTCACTGAATAAGGATCCCCTTTGCAGAAAAGAAGGAGATCATCAGCGAACACTAAATGTGTTATATTTAGATTTTTGCACTTGGGGTGAAATTTGAAATTTTTATCATCTTTCAGCTGGTTCAACATTCTAGTCAGGTATTCCATGCCTAGAATGAACAGGTAGGGGGAAAGAGGATCCCCTTGCCTTAGACCTCTTTCACCCTCGAAAAATCTATGTAAGCTACCATTTAGAGAGAGAGAATAATTTGGAGTGAAAATATAGCATATAATCCATTTAATAAAACCCAGTGGAAAACCCATATATGTCAGAATGTCTTGAATGAAGTTCCAACTTATAGAATCAAATGCCTTCCTGATGTCTATATTGATCATAACTCTTGGTGACAGATGTTTCCTTCCATAGTTTTTGACCAGCTGCCTTCCTGATGTCTATATTGATCATAACTCTTGGTGACAGATGTTTCCTTCCATAGTTTTTGACCAGCTCATGTGCAAGAAGGATATTATTTGTCTTGGTGACAGATGTTTCCTTCCATAGTTTTTGACCAGCTCATGTGCAAGAAGGATATTATTTGATATGTGCAAGAAGGATATCATGTGCAAGAAGAATATTTAATAATACTAGATGATCTTATATTTATATATTATTAGATCATAATCAATAGTATTCATTGGTCATCTTTTCTTTCAGGAGGGAATAAGAAGCAATCGCAACATATTATTCACACTCAGGCACAAAGGAGAGTTAGTGATGGTGCAGCTTCTGGTGAGCAGGGATTGGAGCTAGACATCAACATGGAGGATCACTAGCTCTCACAGTGGGATTTTCTTTTATTGCGAGAAGAGGCTTTTTGTATTTTGAGTTCTCTTCTCTTTTTTGTTGAAAGTTTGTGCACTCTCTATCATGTTTTGTGTTTTCTTATAATATGCTTCGGCAACTCGATCTTAATGACTTTTGGAATATTTCGTTAAATCCTTATTAATGGAACAATAGGTGTACATATGTAACATTGTCTTTTCTCAACAAAAGAGAGAGAGAGAGAGAGAGAGAGAGAGAGATCATTTTGAATCAATAACAATACATCAAGAACAACCAGTGTGGATTCATGGGGTCACTTCTACGCGCGTTCGGTTAGAAATGCACTAGACTTGGTTGCCAAAATAGCCTAGATATAATCCTTTTTGGGGGAGCAAAAATTATCCAAATTAATTTGAGTGCATTATATCTAGAAAAACAGTCTTTTAATAGAAGGTTCAAAGGCTACATGGTCTAAAAATTAATTGAGAGGTGGTTAAATTTTCAAAACGGAGTCTCACTTAGTAACTCAAAGAGAGAGACACAATACTATAACTAGATTTAGAAATCATAGTTAGTCTTCCTTTTAGTTTTTAGCCCTATCACCTGTGTATTAAGTTTGCATCTTTTAACACTAGCACACAAGTTGTCACGCCCTGAAACTGCAACGGAAATTCATAAAATACGGGGTACGCGACAGCAGCGACCCGTGCACGAGACAAGTCTTATGCACGAGTCAAGCCTGACACTTCATATCACATAGTTTTTTTTTGGTAAATGAAAAATTTTATTCATCACCAAATGTAGAAATGAATGTACAACAATAATCTCAACACATGTGTGAGATAACAAAGCTAATTCATATCACATAGTTAATCTCAAAATATTCATAAACCTGCAGATGATAGAAGTTCAGATCAACTATATACATATATAATCGGTACTTAAAACCCACAAGCTTATCGTTATAAGTATTTTACAAAACAAAGCACATTGTTGATTGTATGCAACATCAAAAAGGAGACTTTCTATATAACGCCTCTCAGCAAAACGCCATAACCAAAAGTTCGTCTAGAATGAAGCTACTCTGGATCTGAAAATTATTAAAAATGACGGGGTGAGCTAGAGCTCAGTGAGAACATTTCCCACTAAAGTTCCTAGATAACTAACAAAATAATAATAAGAATAATTCCCAGAATAACGAATTATAATTTTTGCATCAGAAATTCAAAAATAGCAAAATACGATCCAAATATCATAATATTGTCGTTTTCAAGAATGAATGTAACATTATATTTTATTTCTTATGTCCAACGAAATATACTGAGACATTTCATAGAATCAAACCTTTTTTTAATCAAGGTACTCATTAAGAAAGAAAAAGAACTACTAATTTGCACAAAACAAGAGGATTATTATTTTCTTCATTTCACAGTCAATTATTAGAATCCTAATTCTCGATGAGTTATTCATGAATGTGAAAGTCACCTCATTGGTCACACTAAGACTATAAATTATAGCCCAATAGCATGAGAATGCATAAAATGCATCATATAACAGATAATTTTCGGGAATCGAATGCACTTATCACTGTCATAGGTTACTGGCTAAATACAGAGGGGCTAGAACAAATTTCATAAGGGCCAATACAGAAGGCTAATACAGAGGGCTAATACAGAGGGGCCAAATAAGGTGCATTCACCATATGGTAAGCAGAATTACTCAATAGTGGACTTTTAGAGGGTTTGAAAACATCGAGAATCACTTGTCAAATGAGTAATATTTTGCGTATCAAAATTTAGAGATATTTTCAAATGAAGTGGACAAGGTAAAACTTCTTATCCCAGTTAAAACAATTTACTTATTTTCACTTTTCTTTATTTTTATCAGATACTAAGTCACAAAAATCTTTGAATCTGTTAAACCGTTGAATATTTTCACTTTTCTTTATTTTTATCAGATACTAAGTCACAAAAATCTTTGAATCTGTTAAACCGTTGAAATACGTTCAAAGTACTTCATCAAAAAACATACTAAGTCACAAAAATCTTTGAATCTGTTAAACCGTTGAAATACGTTCAAAGTACTTCATCAAAAAACTTGTAGATAAAGCAATACCCACAATTAGTTGAAACTGCATGAGAGCCAAATTCATATAGTTCGTATAAAATCAAATTGATTTTTCATATCTTGTACGAAACAACATTATATTTACGGTTTACGCCACAACAGAAGTAGATCAAATCTTTATTTACATGAAAATGATATATTATTTATTTATCGATCATAAGATAAATCAAACATAACACTCATGCAATTTCATATTATAAAAATACTAGTGAGAAATGAACTCACCTCTAGTGGACACGACTTTCCTAAAATATTATTTTCCCTGGATATCAACCAGATCCTATAATATAAGATATAAGACTAATTATTAATTCAGGATAACATATATTATAGGTAAATCAATTCATAATCTAGAGCCAAATAAATTCAAATATAATCAATAATAATTAAATCTCTTTTTTTGAAAATTTTGGTTTGTCAGATTATTTCCTCCTAAGGGGCTGTTCGTTTGCCTAAAAAAAGAGGGAAATCAAAGAAATGGAAAACTATTTCTAAGAAAAATTATTTTGGGAATGTTTGGTTGGCAAAAAAGAGGGAAATCAAAGAAATGGAAAACTATTTCTAAGAAAAATTATTTTGGGAATGTTTGGTTGGCTAAAAAAAGAAGGAAATCAAAGAAAGAAAACTATTTCTAAGAAAAATTATTTTGGGAATGTTTGGTTGGCTAAAAAAAGAAGGAAATCAAAGAATTAGAGATGAGATGATGTTAGTTGTCACATTATTATTGGATGATGTGAGTGATTTTTTAAGAAAACTTATTTTGATGTTGTTTGGTTGACAAAAAAATAAGGAAATGAATTATAAGAAACTTATTTCATGTAATAGGTTATTTTCTTTTGTTTGGTTCATTCTTAAAAATAAGAAAATAGATGAGATGAGATAAGTTATCATTATATTATTGAATGATGTGACCCACACTCAAGGAAATCGCTTTCCAAGCTTTTTGGGAGGAAATGTGTGGAAATAAAATGTTAATGAGGTGAGATGAGTTGTCATCATCTTATACGATGATGTGAGTGATTTGAAATGATGAGATGAGATGAGTTGAGGATTGGGATCCTCTACTCATGAGGAGGTTCCTAAGATCTCCTCATAAGATCTTGGCTTTTGATTTATCAATCAAAGGCCAAGATCTCATCATGATTTCCTTTGATTGATAAATCAAAGGCTAAGATCTCCTTATTAGGAGATATTAGGAACACTATGCATTAGTAAAGGATCTCAATTTATGAGTTAAGTGATGTTGTGGATAAAAATAATATTTTATTAGATATGGTGGATGAGTTGTTGGATGAAAATAATATTTTATTAGATGTTATAGATAAGTTGTTGGATGAAAATAATATTTTATTAGATGTTGTGGGTGAGTTTTAGGGATGAAAATTGATGAAATTATACTTTTTGAGATTTTCACCTTTTCATTTCCATTTCTTGGTTTTTAGGAAATCAACCAAACATACCCTAAAAGGAGAAAGGAGCGCAGCAGCCAGTCAGAGCACAAGTTACCATCATATCACTTGCTAATAATAATCTGCTCAAAGTAAACCTATATATCTATCTATCTACCATTTAAAAGAGGGAGTTTATGAAAAACTTTACCCTCCTCAAAATAGCCTTCCAACAAATTTAATTACCAAACATATCCTATTTTCATAAGTCACTTTACCCTTTCATCCGTTATGCCTATATACCTCCTCCCAGCCTGAGCCGTCCCCACCACTCCCCCGGTAGAAAACGTATAAGATCCTTCCTCTCTCTCTCTCTCGATGTGGCGATTTCTTGTTCATCTTCTTTGTCGTTGAGCAAAGTTGCGAGCTTTGATCTTTTTGGTCTCTGTTGTCAAAAAATCTTAGTGTTTTGAATCTGGTTGTGTTTGCGAATTGATGGGAGGTTGGGGGCTGTTTCAATGCAGGGCGGCTAGGGATCGAGCGATCGATGAAGCCCGCAGCGGTGCAAGCCGATCAAATGCCAGCGAGCAAGTACAATTCAAGAAACCTAACTAGGGTTGAGTGCTGGTGAATTGTTCAATAAAATTGTGAGGCTTCATTATCTTACTATTTTTATCAGCTCTGCTATTGTGTTATTTTTTTAATTGATGCTTTCCATTCGTGATTTTGTATCCTTTTTTTTTTAAGTAGGTAGGAGGTAAATGTATATAAGATATTTTAGTCCAGGGACATCATATAAGAGAGTCACATCCTGATGTTATCAGATGTAGGACTGGAAGCACCAAAATGAAAAATGAGGGTTAATTTCACAAAACCCCCTTCAACTTTAGGGGGGTGTTGCACATAAACCCCCTGGAATTTATTTAGCTCACATAACCCGACACACACACACACACCCCCAACACCCCCGCGCGCACGCGGGGAGCTGTGGGTTGTCTCAACTTTTGTTTATCTCACCTAACCCCTTGCCTGTAATTTGCAAATAACTAAAATGTCTACCAGTAAAAAATCCCCAAACTTTGTCACCTGTCATTTATAAGCAACATACTCCTTCTGTTAGACCCTAGAGGGGGGTGATTAGGGTCTTATGCTAATCTAATCCGATTAAATGCCAATTAAAAACTAATTAACAAGTTATCCTAGCAAGTATGAAATACCACAAGATATGTGAGCTAGGATAAGCAATGTAAACAATGAGATATATCCTATATGATGAATTATATATATATGCAAGGATATATAAACTAACACAAGGGGTAAACAATCTAAATAGGATAGTGGATGAAATGAATGAGCAATGCACAATTGGCGATATAAGATGAATACAAAAATAAATACGCCAAAGATAAACTCAAACAAGCAATATGATCACGGAGTTCGGACCTTCCGTCCTACGTCTCCGCTCCCCACTCCTGGGGAGAAATCCACTAACACAATCCGGTTTGGAAGCCGGAACTTCTTCTACACACTCGGTTTTCTAGCTAACCGAAAACTCTACAACTCACACTCTTGCAATCACACTCTACACCCACTAAGTGTTGGACCTAGCCGTGTCTCCCTCAAGTGCTCGGTTACAACCTCTCCCTAGGCACGTCAACCGACGCCACTCCTCTTGGGACGATCCCCGACTCTCACCACACACTCCTCACTCGGTGTACAAGTGTATTACAAAGTGATTCTCACAATAAGCACAAATATGACAAATGATTGTTCTCAAAACAAGGTGAGAACTCAATTAAGCACAACTCTTAGTCACAAACCCACAACCCCAAATTATACTATGAATGTAAATACAATAAGCTCAAAAGGTTGTGTGTGAACAAAGAGATATAAATCAAAACTAAACTCAATGTAGTTCTAGCTTAATAACAATGATAATCAAATATATAAAAAAGCTAGAAATAGAGTTTAGAAAACTTCTCAATATATCAAGAGTTGGAGGGAGAATAGTTGAATGCCCAAACACCAATAGATGATCTCCTCAAGCTCTTGTAGAATTGAATCACAAAAACAAACTCTCAATTTGCTTAAAAGCTTTTTAAACACACTTAAACCAAACTAAAACCCTTGTTAAAAACTTTATTAAACTTGATTAAAAACCCTCTTGGTTAGTTTAAGAGTTGAAGGCAATGGGGTACTTATACCCTCTCTCAACTCAGCCAAAAACCTGAGCAAAAGACAAAACACAACCCCAAGGCAACGGTCAAAAAACTAGCCGTTGCAAACTGAAGGAACACTCGTCGGTCGACCGAAAAATTCGTCGGTCGACCGAAAATTTTCATCGGTCGACCGGACCGATCGACCGACAGGCTTCTGTCGCCCAGAGAACTTTTGACCTCAGGTTCGGTCGACCGTACCGGTCGACCGAAAACTGACATTCCAGAAAAAATCGGTTTTAGAGCTGATTTTAAAACACTGTTTAAAAATATCAAATAAATTCAGAAAAATGTAAAACTTTGGGGAATGATTGTAGACATGATAATAAACATGCTACAACGACTGGTTTCGAAAAAGGACTTCCCGGGTGGAAATTTCGGTCGACCGATGGTAAATTGCGGTCGACCGGCGGAAATTTCGGTCGACCGACGGTACTGAAGCAGGTATATCCGATTTTATAAAATCGTTTAAAAATAGTAAAACAGCTCCAAAAATTATGAAATTTTTATAAAAGGTTCTAGACATGTATAAAAACATATTAGAGAAAGAATTTCTGAAAACGAATTTTCCAGTTGAGAGAAATAAATGTTTTAACACAGAAATACAGTTTCTGAAAATCTGCTGTGATACACGATTTTGTAAAATCAATTAGGCACAGTAAATCAACTCCAAAAATAGTAAAATTTTGTGGGAAGTTTCTAAATATGTAGATAAACATGTCAGAGAAAGAATTTTTCAAATATAACTTCTCATTGTGAAAACTCATCAGGTTTTGTAAAACATGCACGAACATGTGCACTAACTATATATATACATAGAAACCAAATACGTGTGTGTATATGATATTGAGCTTAAGGTACTTAACACACATAATATAAAACCTAAACTAGATTACCCAAGCCGATCTTGATCTTCAATAAGCTAGACTTGGTACACTTTGCGGATGAAGCTTGAACTTGATCTTTAACTTGAATTGTATGTTGCTTCACTCCACAATTCCGCCAACCTCCATTTGATATCGTCGTTATGACGCAATCCATCCATCCTCCAACAACGTTGTTTGTCTACAAAACATAGGAATGCACAAACACTAGACAAACAACATTAGTAATAAATTGTTTGTTAAACATCATCAAAACAAGAAGGCCAACACCTTCCTAGGGGTGCATTTGGTCCGGATACGACTCTGATATGATGCTTATTATATCCATATTTGCTTACTCATTTTGGATATGGATACGAATACATGTATACCTTAGTAAGGAAAAATCATAACCATATCCGCTAAAATCAAATACGGATATGGATATACATGCGAATATAAGACGGATATGAGAAAACTAGATAATGTTGAAAAAAATATAGTTAGAGTTCATTAATATGTTCATTATATCTGAAAAGTTAAGATTAGATATCTAAAACGTCAAAATTAACCTCAAATCCATAATCTAAATATTGGGAAGCGCGTGTGGGGGCCACGAATCTAATCGTGGAAAGTGCACATGTTTTCATAGCTGGGGTTTATCAAGAGATGTGGGGGCCAGTGTGAACGGTAGAGTCATGTTGAGCACAAGATCCATCGGATCCTTGTGAGGTCCAAACTTTGAAAACCGCTTCCAGGCTATAAATAGCCACTCCTCTCTAGGGTTTTGTGCGTGCAAGATTAAGAGGGGGAATAGGCAGGCGGCTGGGTGCAAAGGACAGAGCAAGGGTGTGTGCTTTGTTTCGGCTGCAGGAGAGAAAGCAAGTACAAAAGTGCAAGAGTAAAGGCAGATGTGATTTTTTGGCTGCGGGAGAAAAACGCAGAAGAAGTCAGTCATCCTTTTGTTGGGTTTTGTGCATCTTTTGTAGAGAGATATTGTGAGAGATCTGAGAGATTGTTTGAGGGTTTAGATTTGAGAGATTATAAACCCTATTTGTATTCTCTTTTCCTCTATTAGTAGATCCCCTCCTTGCCCCGTGGACGTAGGCAGTTTGCCGAACCATGTAAAAATTGTGTTCTTGCCGTGATTTCTTTTAGGATCCCTCGACGCGCAGTTCTAGAGCTGACGAGAGGAAGAGCTAATATCCCACTTTGATGAGATATTAGGCTTCAGATTCTTGTTCCCTTTGAGAAACAAGAATTCTTATCGATCTTTCTCTCTTATTGTGCACCAGAAACTCTGCCAAAATTTCCGCTGCGCACAACACTAAAGATTAAAACCATTGTGACAATATGACTAATATGTATTCGGATATTTTGGATATGGTTACGAATATTTCACTATAAAATGATATCCGTAACCATATCCTATTGGTTATAGATTTGAGTAACCATATTCGTATCCTAACGGATATGATTACAGATATTTCCTCATATACGGATACGGTTTAGCACCCCTACTCCTTGCCCTAAAGTTTGAGTTTTTCTTCCTCTGAAGAAAATTTTAGTCATCTGTAAATTACAAGCATGGGGATTAGGTGAGATAAGCTAAAGTTCAGGGGTTTTTGTGAGACGCCCGTAGTTTATGGGATATGTAAGATAAACAAAGTTCGAGGGGCTATGTGTAACCCCCCGCCCCCCTCCTGAAATAGTTCAGGTGTGTTTTGTGAAATTAACCCGAAAAATAACTTAGTATAGAATTTGACGTAAACAATAGCACACGATAGATAACGGTTCTAAGAACAAAGAGGAAGGTCAAAGTCACAGTGAACACAGCTACAATTTCTTCTTAATTTTTGTTCTTTAAGCTCAACAATTTTTCTTGGATCCTTTCTTTGTATTTTGGAGGATTAGACTCCATATGCTTGAAGTAACACCTAAAATAGTGCTGAGTTAACTGACTCATGGGTCCACGGAAATTAGGTTGCATTTTGTGCTGTCAGAGCTGTTATTGCTTCATAAACTGGTGTATGAGGAAAACTTTCCCAACAATCTTAGTGCAAATCTCTTAAAGAACCAGTTCCTTGTTGATAATCCACTTAATAGGCCAACATGAACTGGTTTCTGCATAAACTTCCGTAGTATTTGGATATTCACTATGGAAAGTCAAATTGAATGGAATAAATAGTAGCCTCCTCACAATGTTCCTTTCTGTTCCAAGTTTGGTGACATAAATATTATCCTGACAGGTTAAACATGGAAAACTTAGTGAAACTGATTCACGAAGATACTTTCAACAGCTCATTGATGGAGTGGAATATTGTCACACCAAGGGTGTTTACCATCGAGATTTGAAGGTCTTCCATGCATTGAAATTTTGAATACCATCCTGCATTTGATTGCATTTAAGTTCTTTTACATTTTCTTCTACCATGCACAGCCTGAAAACCTTCTCCTTGATTCACAAGGAAATCTCAAAATTTCAGACTTCGGCCTCAGTGCGCTGCCAGCGCAAGTAATATTCCAACCTTTATGTCCTAATTAGATTTTGTTTGATAAATGTTTCCTTACTGACGCAATGCCTTGCTTTATTTATTGCCTTACAGGGTGTTAGGCTTCTCCGAACTACTTGTGGTACTCCAAATTATGTCGCACCAGAGGTACTCAATGGAAAATTTCAGAATACAAATCCTCAAAGAAACACAGGTAACAACAATCATCCTTCTGTCTAAAAGTAAAAGTTAATACTAGAATACAAATCCTCAAAGAAACACAGGTAACAACAATCATCCTTCTGTCTAAAAGTAAAAGTTAATACTGCTAATGAAGCAATAAGATTGGATAGTGGAGCTCTTATTGTATGGATTGGTACGCAATTTCTTAGTGCCATACCTTCTGTCTTTTCCCCATTATAGTAGTCATTTAGTTTCTACTTGTTTTAGCTTGTCGCTTGCTTGTCTTGTACTATGTGAATTCTCATGTATATTCTAATTTATAGTAATAAGCATTAAAATACTATTATAATAAAAAACAATCATATCCCAACACTGCACTAAAATAAAGTTGATAAAATTCAGAAAAGGCTAGGATTCTCATACTATGGGATCCCAATATCCCATCATTGCTAAAGAATGGGATTGGCTATCTAATTTGTCGCTTGCTTGTCTTGTACTATGTGAATTCTCATTTGATCACGATCAACAATCATCCATACTTTTTAGTTTGTCGCTTGCTTGTCTTGTACTATGTGAATTCTCATATCGAACTTGATTATGTTCTTTTTTTTTATTGAAGCATTGTGAAACCAAGGCCTGGACATGTTCTGTTGCTTATAATGTTTGTGATTCTAGATGTATGATTTTATAGAAAAAGTTCTTTTATTATTTTTGTTGTGATAAATTACTGGAAATATGGAAGGGTAGCGTTAAATTGTCATTAAATCTCTTGTAACTGGTGTTAAGACTATGAATTAGGACATTATTATGTGATTTAGGTTATTGACCATGCAATTTAATATTTTGCAACCTTAGGACGACACTCCAAGTTCCCCTATAACAAAAAGACTCTAGCGCAATTAGATGAGAGGGGAGATAGAACGTTTTGTTATGAAGTCAAATTCACAATTTGCTTCTGATCATTAAGTAAAATTATGGATGGATTAATTCCTAAGGGTCAGAAAAGGCCAAATCAAACTTAGTAGTGACGTTGACACATAACACATGACTAGATTAATTTCTCCTCCAGTGAATTTGGTAAAACACATGACTAGATTAATTTCTCCTCCAGTGAATTTGGTAACTCTTGGTGCTGTGCATTGAGGACGAATGAAGATTTGCCATAAGTTTTTTATCCTGCATTTTCTTTGGATATTTTAGCTGATAATGCTTATATTTGCCACTAATGTCAACATCAGATTCTTGAAGACATATTGGTTCTTCATCGTTTATTTTTTTCTCATTGTGCTTAAACACAATTTATCCTCATTTATATGCAAACTGTTTACACGTTTTGGCTTGCATTTATTTGCTTATGGACATAACCTTTGCACTTTTACTTGAAACTTTAAGAAAAATTATATTTTTGAGGTATTAAGTATGAGGTGCATAATGTTATTGAGTAACTAAAAATAGATACAAGTTACTAAGAACTTTTTGAAACAAATGCTATAAGTCTGTAAGCCACATTTTGGTTTAGTGGAAGTCTGAAATAAGCTAGAAAATTGCACAAAATGATGTGATTATAATTCAGAAATTTTGTTCACTCAGGTTCTTACAGCACAGGTGAAGAGTGTTGAGGACCATGGCTACATTCTTCATTTTGGAGTCCCATTGTTCACTGGGTTTCTCCCTAGGAGTGGTCAAGGTATGGAAAATTACCATGTACGGGTTTCCCTAATGATTACTGGTTATTTCCATTTTTCACCCATATTCATCTCCTAAAATTTTCTCCCTCTCTATCTTGTAATTTGCAACTTATCCTCTTTATTGTTTGTCCTCAGATTGAGGTGATTGTAGGAAAAATATTTCTCCTAAAGACATTATAATTAACAGATATCAGTGGTCAAGAGAGGGAACATTTTAATAATGAAAATTAACAGAGATAAGGTTCTGAATGGCAGATTTTAGTTATATTTGTTATTAAGAATTGGGCACATTTTGTTATTAAGAATTGGGCACATTTCTATGTATTAAACAAAGAAACAAAAAACACCTATTTTATGAAAAAAAAATTCCTCTAACATCCACTTTGTCACAATTTTGGATGCTGGTATTTATACATGCATACTATATATGTTTGCAGTACATCATCTATTTTTAAATTTAAATTTTGATAATGTGTTTACATGTGCTAATCTTCAGTATACAATAGCAATGATGGGATATGGTCCTGAAGACAGAAGTGCAGTGTTGGAATTAACCTACAACCATGTAGTGAAGGAATATGACAAAGACAATGCATATGCACAGGTAATCCTTGTTTCCTTCTACAAATGACCAGTGTAAGATTTAGGATCTGTTATATTCAGATGTAAACAGTTACATCGCATACTTCTTATGGATACTTTACTGACACAGTCTTTTCCTTTGCGTTAATGTGTTTACATGTGCTAATCTTCAGTATACAATAGCAATGATGGGATATGGTCCTGAAGACAGAAGTGCAGTGTTGGAATTAACCTACAACCATGGAGTGAAGGAATATGACAAAGACAATGCATATGCACAGGTAATCCTTGTTTCCTTCTACAAATGACCAGTGTAAGATTTAGGATCTATTATATTCAGATGTAAACAGTTACATCGCATACTTCTTATGGATACTTTACCGACACAGTCTTTTCCTTTGCGTCACCAATTTTTTATTATGCCGGAATGTGGTGCACTTAGGATTTTTATGGTTGGCAATCGCTATGGTAATTCAGAAAATCACCTTGTCAACCACGCACTTTAAGAAGTTTTCTCAGAATAAGAACAAAAAGACAGAAATTACTCCACTTCAGCTACCCCCACACCCACCCCCTAAAAAAATCAAAATAAAAACTATATGCTCATTAAACTCCCCTACTCTTCCGCTTCAACTCCAACAGCATAACCAGCCTACTCCAATAAACACTCATTAACTTCCACATTAACTACTTGCAGAGCTACATGAACTCATATAATTTTGATCTTTCAGACCTTGTGCCCCCTAATATCTTATCTCACCTTCTCCACTCATTTACAATCACAAATCTAAATCCTAGATATGGCCCCAAAGATTCTTAACAAAAAAACCTCAATGTTTCTGGCTAATCCACGATTATAAACCAGATAGTTTGAAGCACTAAATATAGGATATTTATGACATTCTTACTATCTAAAATAAACATTGGATATTTTTCACACTCTTACTATCTAAAACAAGCATAAACTGTTTATTGTTTCTTTCATATTAAAAGAAGAAACGTTGTTGACTACATATTGGGAAAAAATTGTTCCAAATGAAGGAAACTAAAATATGTCAAAAGTAGAAATTATTTTTTCCTCCTTCATTCCGGCATTTGCAATCAGAAAAAAATATAAGAAAAGTTGTGTCATATATTGATTTCAAATTTAAAAGCCTATTCTATATGCCTAATGAAGTTTTTATTTTATTTTATTCAGGTAACCAACAAATGAGAGTCCATGAAAATTCTAGATTCAATCTATCATCCAATTATAGTGTTCTCACTCCTCAACCTGGCACATGATTTATCTATCATCCCCTAAACTCTTGTAATGCTACAACAAACCTGGCACATGATTTATCTATGCAAGACATATCAAACAATTTTCTATTTATCTGCAACCTTCAAGCCTTTTGCTTTACTCAATTACTCATCACGATCACGATCACGATCGCACCATTTATTTTCTTTTGAGAAAAACACATGACAAGTTAAACAATGTAATGAAGATATGATGATTTTTTATTGAATTATTGCTTTGATACAGTGACAATTTCATCTGGGCAGCACTCATTACTCTCATTTATGAAGATTTAGTTTGGCGTGTCACCCATAATAGTGTTTGATCTTTTTTATGAAGTTTCCTTTAGAGAGGTGTTGTTTACAAAAATGACCGGGAACCTAAATCTGAGCAATCATATAATGGGATTTTGGAATGCTTGCTGACCAAGTAGAATCTAATGACATCATAGATTGCAACAATGACTGAAAGAAATTCATTTTTTTGGTTGTCTATTAAAGTCCTCAAGAGTACTATTTATTCTAATACTTTCTCGCATAAGGTTTACAGGTTTTGGCACATTGCTTTCTCTATAATAAGCTGAAATTTACTTTAGGGAATGCCTTCTTAAGTGTGCGATTTGCTCAAGTTTTAGGTTCAATGATTCTTTTCATACAAGTGGAATTATATCTCCTTGTTCATAGTTATGCATTTTTCTTATATTCTATGCCAGCATATGGAATTTATTTGTTGGCAGACTGATTTGCTATATGGTGAGGTTTTTGCATATGTTTCTTGTGTTTTACTTACATTTTAGTTTGTTACGGTTAAGCTAGGAGAATTCAAACTAGGAGAGTTACTGGACTCACCTCCCCCAGGACTGGATGAAACAATTGCAATCTCAAAGGTATGATATTTTAGTCAAGCTGTTAAACAGAGATTGTTTTGTTTATTTTATTTTATTTTATTGGCAGAAAATTGAGTTTTTTATGCCTGTCAGATTTTTTTCTAGGTTATGCAATTTGTTGAATCACAAGAATACAATATTTTTAGTCGTATAGTATGTGTTTGGATCTGCACCATCATGGCTCTTATGGCTAAGGTACCTGTTTGCTGCATTTGACATAATCCTACTTGTTTTCATGTGTTCATGTAATTTAAATGTGAGTATATAATTTCAAATACAACACCTTTTGATCTTATACCCTCCTGGCATCACAAGCGAGGTCGGCATGATATATATAGCTCTGGCCTACATCAAGGTACCAAAAATGTTTCATTTTAGATTGAGTTTCTTCTATTTGCTATCATGAGGGAATGACTTCATCCTTTGGTTTTTGGTAATGACAAGCCTTTGAAAAATACTTCATTAGGATGCCAAACAAGTGGAACTTCTCTTTCGATTATTTCTATGCAGCTATCATTGCTCTTGGAAATTACGTGCCAAGTATGTATCTGATATTTTCACAATCTGTGTGGTTGTATTGGTGTTCTCTAATCCCTAAGATTGTCTTCTTGTTGGCAGGGAGTGCTCTTGATATAGTTGTGAATGTATTCCTCTAAAAAAACAGATTGCCAATGTTTTATGAATTATTGATTAAATGTGTTTGCTTTCAGCTGGGTGCTCATCTCAAAACGCCTTATTTTATGAAACGTGATAACAGTGAACTTATTTGCATTTCTTGTTTGGTTATGTTCACCGTCTAAAACCTACTATAATACTTCTACAGACATTTGTTTAAAACCTACAGGGGTTTCTACTTTCAGGATTATTTATGTTGTAATAAATATTATTTGTTTGAAACATGGATTAAATTAAATAAATCATAATGAAATGAATCAATAATAAAATAATAAATTTAAAAATTTACCACGTGCATGGCACGTGCAATCCAACTAGTGCATTAAAAAAAAGAAAGAAAGACAGAGATACCTGCAGATTTGTTTGGCAATATATTAATGTGTCGTCCAATTGCCTGCCACTATTTTTACCTTTCAAGGCGTCTGATGTGATCCCAATAATCTTAATTAAGCGTTAAACGAGTTTCCTTTCCTTATTGGGAATTCCATGACGCATTCGCCAAGACGACTTTGGCTCACAACAAGAATTTTCTACTATATATAAAAAAAATGATTTTGTTGGAAGAGAAATCTATCCTTGGTCTACGAGCTAGAGCAAAGAAGGGGGCCGTCACCATCCACAAAAGAAACCACAAATCATTTTATTCCATTACTTGCGAATGTCTTTGCCGGCCGACCTCTCTTAATTAAGACACAAAGTTTATGATAAACTATCTTATTGTGGGTGTATCCTCTTACTGTGGCCACGTAGCGATACCCATTAGGCTCCCACGATTCATTTACAAGAAAACCTTTTATATATACTAGATTTTATGCGCGTGCAATGCACGTGGTTAAATATTGTTATTAGGCATTTTTTTGGTTTATTTTCTTACTAAAATTTATTCCTTAGTTACACTTTGATAATTTTCGCTCACTTTAATTTAAGTATTTTTGGTTTATTTTCTTACTAAAACTTATTTCTCGATTACACTTTGATTATTTATTTATTTATTTAATGTTTGTTTGAATAGGCTACACACAGTTTAAATTTTTATGCTGATAGTTGAATTGTCAGGAGATAAATATAATCTAAATCCAATTTAAATTTTTATTTCATTTGGATCGGCATGAAACGAAGCTTGACCTAAGGAAGTATAGTGTTATGAAAGTGAAAACACTTGAAAAAATAATATTATAAAAGGAATATGAATAATTAAGTCAACGAGCCAAGATGATTGATTTGAAGTGGGCTAAAATGACAAAAAATAGTTAATGAATAAAATCATAAACTAAAGATTAATGCTAACTCTAGTACACTTTTATATGATAAAAGCATCCACATATGCGTATGAAAGCACTAAAAGTAGTTTATGAAAATCTCTTCTAAAGATTCCTAATTTTACTAAAAAAATTAAACTATTCTATAACAATTCACAAAATATTATCTTTTGTTGCTTCTATTTTATTTTTTATTGAGTCAAGACCAATCATTTTTCATCTTTATCTTTTTCCTGAGCAATACTAGAGTAGTGTCTTCATCGTTTACATTGACTGTGATATGAGGCTGGAGCATGTTATCTATCCTTGGGCTCGTTCAACTTTTGTCTTCTCGTCTAAATTCTCAAAGAAGTTGAATATATTTCTTATGTTCAACAAAAAGTTCTGACAATACGGACTTTGATTTTTGAAAAAATTGTGTCAAGATCCCAAATTTCAAAAGTCAATGTGCCCCAACCACTTATACTTTTTGTAATGTGCTCCATCCCCTAAAATTTAGAAAAAATGTTCCCAAGCCCCTCCAGCTCATGATTAGCTAATATTCCACCTAAACTCCCAATTTTACCCATCTTCTCTTTCTCCTTCTTCTTCTCCTTAATCATCCTCCTGTTGCGCGAGGCGGAAGCCAACAATCAAACCAACTATGTGCTTTGAGAAACCAAACCTAACGAACGCCGAGAGAAGGCTAAACAATCCAAATATAACGGCACAAATCCAAACACAATAGTTTAACGTGGTTCGGCAAGTTGCCTACGTCCACGGGGCAAGGGGGATGTGGTTTTTACTAATAGAGAAAGAGAGTACAAACTGAGATTACAAATCACTCAAAGCAATAAACTAATCTCACCAACAAACCTCTTAATCTCTCCAAATAAAACCCTAAACAAATAGCTCAGAAAAATACCTCTTTTCTGTGCTCCAAATATCTCCCCAACAATCACCAATTAAAGCCAAGGAAACCCTAAAAATATGTCTCTATTTATAACAAAACACAATCCCAAACTGATTGGGATTTTAAAAACGAGTCTGCCACACCCTGGTGTGGCACACACCACACCCATGACAAACAAGGCAGATTCTGCCACACCAGGGTGTGGCAGACACCGCACCCATGGCAGACATGGCAGATTTTGCCACACTCATGGCAGACACCACACCAAGGTGTGGTGGAGCCTATTTTGCTTATTCTTCACGTTTTTCTCAATTCCTTCCTCAATTCCTTCGCCGTTTTCACACCTCCTTCCTCCTTCCTCCCCGACGATCCTCTTCCACCAGCGATACTCCACCGGCAATCCTTTTCCACCAGCGATCCTCCACCGGCGATCCTCTTGCACGTCTCCTTCTCCTTCCTCATCCTCTCCTCCCTCATCCTTCTTCCTCCCCGGTGATCCTCCAGTCCGTCGCCGACTCTGTATAGGCTCCACCGAAACCGACTCAATCTCTCCTCCCCAGCGATCCTCCAGTTCCCCGGCAATCCTCCTTTCTCATTTCTCATTCTTTCCTTCCTCATTCTCTCCTCCCTCATCCTCCTTCCTCGTCTCCTTTCTCATTCTCTCCTTTCTCAATCCCATCACTCAATCCCAAATCCGACTCCCTCCAATCTCCACTATACTGGAGTTTCCCCCTAGCTCCTCGCCCAAAGAAATTTATGAAAAATCCGTTCTGTCTTCAAGCCCCATGGAAAAGGACTAGGTGATTATGTTTTGTTCATTAGAAGCAACCGGCCAACGTGTATATCTAACCGAGATGTTAAGTGAATTAATTTTTGTTTAAAATTTTATTATACCTAGGTCATTTTTGTTGGCTTAAAAATTATATGTAGTTTGTACATGATGCGTTGATAATTGAGAAATAAAAACCTACATACAAAAATGCTCATTTAAAATAATGGATGTATAAATATGATTCTCATGTGTGAACATTCTCATTTAACATGTTAACTGTAATATGTAGCATGTTAACCTTAATTGGTAAAAATTGATAACTATATTTAGTAAACTATTAACTATAATCCATCATATGTTAACTGTTATTTATAATCTGTTAACTAACACGCTTATCTTGTTAACTATTATTCATTATCTGTTAACTGTTATTTATAAACTGTTAACTATAATCAATTATATGTTAACTGTTATTTATAATCTGTTAACTGTTATCATTTAATGTGTATATAACTTGAAAATTTTAGCTATATATATGAACTATAACCAGGGTGTGATATATAAATGTTGTACAAATTTGCTGCCGCATTAATATGTTAACTGTGTTTCTTTAAAGTAAAATGTAAAATGCAGCGGTTCTATATCACGCTTATGTGTGAACGTTCTCATTTAACATGTTAACATGTTGTTTGTGGAAAAATTCGATGTAAAAGAAATGAAAGAAAAATTGATTTGTATTCTCTCAAAATCGATTACAATTAGATTTCCTGATTACAAAAGAGAAGAGAATGATTTGGATTCTCCCCTTTGTTTAAAACTGTGTTCTTCACGGTGGCGATGGAGTGCCTCCCTCGAATGCTCGCGTCGAGTTTGCTCTCCGTTGACGATGCGATCGTTTTGCTTCACTGGAACGATGTCTTCTCCTCACGATTCGATGCTGTGGAGAACTTGCGTGGCAAGTTTGAGAACTCTGAACGAGTTTAGAATAACTCTGTGAAAGAGTTGATTTTAACCGAAGATCGGTTAACAAGCCAAGGCTAGAAGAAAGCTCCGGTGGTCGATCGTTGCTGAGGATGAACGTCGATCTCTCCCTCGCTGCCAAGCCAAAAGATCTCCTCTTCGCTGCTGAAAAGAGGATCAATCCGAGCCAAGAAATTCCAACCATTAACTCAGTTGAGTTTTCTCATTTTTATAGGGGATTAAGGGGGTGTAACCGCTCCTTAAATCACTCCTAAGTGGGGTGTAACCGCCCCCAAATCGTGGAAAACGGTTTTAGAACCGTTCAGCTCATGTTGAATGAGTCAAACAACGCCCAAGTTGGCGTTCAGAACCCCAACTCCACGTTTTAGACTGGAGACGCGGAGTTGGGCACCCGCTGGGTGTTAAAAAAAACGTGAAGGCCGCCCGCGTTTGGTTTGCTGAGGATTGGAAACGCGGGGGTCGCCTGTGTTTTGGTTGTTGAAGCTTGGAAACACGGGGGTCGTCTGCGTTTCAAGAATTGGAACGCGGAGATGACTTCCGCGTTTAGAAGGGGCTAGTTGACTTGTAGCCTCTTCTGTAGAGCGTTGTAAAGACCATTGTTGAATGATCTTTGTCTTGGCTCCTTGAAAATATGAGAGTTATCAGATTGTAACTCCCAATGTTGATTGTGAAGGCTGTTGAACTGGAGCTTTCATCGGTTGTTGTGAAGGTTATTAGATTGTAACCTTCATCGATCTACGTGAAAGTCTTCGAATTATAGCCTTCTGGAAGTCGTCAGATCATAACTTCCATCATCGGTGTTTGATGGGGGATCAGCTATCTATTTTGATTTTTAGACAGCCTACACATGTTAACCTTAATTGGTAAATTGATAACTATATTTAGTAAACTATTAACTATAATCCATTATCTGTTAACGAACACTCTTATCCTGTTAACTATTAATTATTATCTGTTAATTGTTATTGTTAAACTATTAACTATAATCCATTATTTGTTAACTGTTATTAGTAATCTATTAACTAACCCTCTTATCTTGTTAACTATTAATTATTTATCTGTTAAAATGTTATTTGTAAACTGTTAACTGACTGAGAATGTTCACATTAATATGTTAACTGTTAACTATCCTGTTAACTGTATTTCTTTATCTAAAAATAGATTACAAATAACCGTTAACAGATAATTGATTATACTTAACAGTTTACAAATAACAGTTATAGATAATTGATTATAGTTAACAGTTTATAAATAACAGTTAATAGATAATGAATAATAGTTAACATGATAAGTGTGTTAGTTAACAGATTACAAATAACAGTTAACATATAATGGATTATAGTTAACAGTTTACTGAATATAGTTATCAAATTTTACCAATTAAGGTTAACATGCTACGTATTATAGTTAACATGTTAAATAAGAACGTTCACACATGAGCGTCATATTTATGCATCCATTATTTTAAATGAACATTTTTGTATGTAGGCTTTTATTTCTCAGTTATTAATGCATCATGTACAAACTATATATAATTTTCAAGCCAACAAAAATGGCCTATGTATAATAACATTTTAAACGAAAACCAATTCACTCAACATCTCGGCTAGATATACACGTAGACCGGTTGCTTTCAATGAACAAAGCATAATCACACAATTCTTTTCCATGGGGCTTGAAGACAAAACGATTTTTTCATAAATTTCATCGAGCGAGGAGCTAGGGGAAACTCCAGTATAGTGGAGATTAGAGAGAGTCGGATTTGGGATTGAGTGATGGGATTGAGAAAGGAGAGAATGAGAAAGGAGACGAGGAAGGAGGAAGGAGGATGAGGGAGGAGAGAATGAGTAAGGAGAGAATGAGGAAGGAGGATCGCCGGGGGAGGAGAGATTGAGTCGATTTTGGTGGAGCCTATACAGAGTCGGCGATGGACTGGGGGATCGCCAGGGAGGAAGGAGGAAGGAGGATGAGGGAGGAGAGAATGAGAAAGGAGAAGGAGAAGAGGATGAGGAAGGAGAAGGAGACAAGGAAGAGGATCGCTGGTGGAGTATCGCCGGTGGAAGAGGATTGCCGGTGGAGGATCGCCGGGGAGGAAGGAGGATGAGGAAGGAGAAGGAGAATGAGAAAGAGAAGAAGGGTAAAATTGAGATTTTAGGTGGAATATTGGCTAATCATGAGCTGGAGGGGCTTGGGCATATTTTTTTTCAAATTTTAGGAGTTGCATCATATTACAAAAAATATGAGGGGCTCGGGCACATTAACTTTTGAAATTTGGGGCCTTGACACAACTTTCCTTGATTTTTTTCCTATTTCAATAAGAATAAATGTTAATTTCATATATATGAAAATTTTTGCATTTTTTATTTATTACTTAAATAAGGTTAGGAGCTACCTCTTTTTTCTCCGCAATGAATTCTTCTATTGTGCATCCAATAAGAATTTTTATTGTGTCCTAATATTACCTTTGCTCTGTCTGTGTCATTTTCTGTGAGGATCTGAACTAAATACATTACATTTTTCCATTGTCAATTTACTTTAGATTATAATATTAACATTTAATTTTGATATATTGATTTCATGAAGAATGGATATCACTTAAACTTGGTACTACATCATCGACGATTCTACAACATTTATCATTTGGACACTTATTATAAACATCTCTATCTACTTTCTTGTTGCACCCTTTGTAACCACTTCTCAATCTATTATAAATGGTAGTTATCATTGTCTTAAAGATGCGCTACTGTGTCTGTATATTGGTAAAATATTCGTAGGTAGAGTAGGTTTTCTAAGATCATACCTCTTTCGAATTTTATAATGGTTGTATATATTAGTAATTTGAATTTCTGTTGTATTTATAAAGATCCTTAATGGAGATGCTTTTGTCTTGACAGCTTACTCTGAAAGAGTGCTGCATACCCGCTCAGGCCATGGGGTCTAAGAGGAAGAAGAAGAAGAAGACGGCTTCCAAGGGTCGTCCCCGAGCCGAGGGTAGTGTACAGGAGATCTTCGCTCTAGGAGATGAGGTAGCTCAGGCCGTACCCCGGCAGGTTGAGGCCGTACGCGGGCAAATTAGTAGGGCTTCGGTCCAACAACTTTCCTAACTCTACTCGGCAGTGTAAAGGTGGAGGGTGATTCTCCACATCCGGTACCTGAGCATGAGGCTGGAGATATCCATGTCGTGGAGCCGACAAGAAGTGGGAAACCAATCGGAGTTGGAGCTGAAGGAGGAGCACCGACCAAGCTGGGAGAGGACCTCAGGTCTTCTAGGAGAACCGGAAAAGAGCCGGTCATTGATGAGTCGGTCGCTGAGGTACAGGAGCCGGTTGTTGAGGAGCATTTGGGTCTTCTAGCTTTAGACCTTTCTTAGAACACTCCTTCCTCGTGGGATCAACACTTGTATGTTATACACATAAGTTATGCACTTGCTATGTTTTATTTAGAACACATCAATATGTGAGTATAGTTTCATATTAGATATGTTAAGAAAAAGTTACGAGTTTAAAATAGGGGTTGAGACAAGCTATACCTTTTGGGTTAAAATTAATTCATATTTTCTGTTTTAATCAAATACTTAAATCATTCCTTTTCTAGCCTATTTACCTCAAGTTTTATTTCTATTTTTCAAACTTAACCACCTTCAAAAAGAATTTTTTTTTTCTATAAACCCAAAGTTTAACACCCATTTATTTTCTAGATCCGCACACTTCCAAAATCATCATTAAGACACAAAATATTCAATCGAACTATTTTTAAACCCGGCCACATTACATTCTAACAGTTTTGTATTTGATGTTAATTGTGGTATTTTATTATTACTTGCTAAATTTTTTGTAAGTGGATAGGCATATGATGTATTTTAAAAACCAAATGCGTAAATTATTATTTTCTCACGACGTTATTACTGAGGCATCGCGTCGGTCAATTTTTCTCGTATAAATAGAGAGCAAACGACAAAAAAAACCCGCAGGACGTATTAAGTGGCACATGCGTACAAAAAGGGGCGAGATCTAGACAAAAGCAGACCCAAATACAGTACGCATATTCTCTTTTATCAGACACGAGGATGAGGATGCAGGTGCGCCTCATTCGAGCAACACAACACGAGTCCTATTAGGACCGAATGACCTCACATAACAGCTTGGTTCAGCCCCCTACCACGTTTTGGATCGATATATATAGCTGCTTTCAGATATGAAAGTTTAATTTCAGTATTTCAAAGACAAATATATATAACTTTTCATTATAGCTTTCAGATCCATACTACTGAACATTTGGAAATAAACCAACCTATATAGCCTTGTACTTTATATTTATTTAATTGTTATTATTTTTTGAAGAAAGGTTTGGACCCGATATTTATTTATAGTAAAAAAAAAAAACAAAATTTAGAAAGCCTTGTAGCTTTTAGGATGAGTCAAAATTTTAATTTTAGAATTTTTCTCCCCCTTTTTGCATCATTAATGAAACTGTTCATTGTTTCTTTACATGTTTGTTATCCTATTGGGTTGTGTCGGTAAGTACTTGTATTAACGAAACGTAGGAGGGCTTGTCCTAACTGTTTCATGAATAAAAAACATGACCTCAAATATATTGGGTTCTTTTTTCTCTTTCCTATCCTTTTGCTTGGGCCACACCTTGTAATAAATCGGTCCAACTAAAGATCACTTTAACCAAACAGCATAAGCTATTGAGTAATGGTCGTCTCAAACTTCTATTTAAACTCACAATTGGTTTCCTGATTTTTATTTTTGTGTAGGAGCACGCTCACACATGGATCGATATTCCAACGGTTAAGTCACGCATTAGATGATTCTTTGGGATGGAGAACATCATCCGAGGGAGACCCGCCATTTTCTCCACCGAATAGGGTTGGAAAATAGTCTTAAGTAAATAGGGATATAAGAATAATTAACAATGGGTCAGAATTTAATGCTCATGATATGAAAAACAAATGAATTATTGAGCTCGAGATTGATGGCCCCCAAGGTTTATAAAACGTACGGGACAATTATTGGATATAGAAAATACAAAGTCTCTGCTGGAATTAGTATGAGAATATGAGTTGCATTATTGCATAAAAACAACCCCATCCGCCCCCTGCGATGGAAACGTGTCAGGTTAGAGCAGCTAAATAGCATGTGAAATGTCTCCATTCTGTTAATCAATCAATAATGCCTACATGTATATCAAATCCTTGTTTCGATCAAATTATTTGTCCAGGTCAGGGTCAGCCGTAGGATTAATTAGGAATTAGGATTAGATACCACCAGCCCTGAACAAGGATCGTGCTGACCTTAATTATCATGGGGAGCTGAACCGATACAATCAAATTCAAACGAAGCTAACAATAAAGAAAATTAAGAAAAAAAATACGGGGCGCAATAATGGAAGATGATGATGGATGACCAGTAATGGGGAGAAGACTGTCCTTCGAATACGGAAGCAGACCGTGTTGGTTACAATTATAATGTCAGGCAAGCGTATCTGATTAATCAAAGAAAAGTACACATGATAGTACAATTTAGACTATTTCCTTTTTCTATTTTTTTCTTTTTCCTACCGGGTAATCCTTTTTTTGCGGATCATTGAAGGCCAAAAAGATTTTAGGGGGTGTTTAGCAATTCAAAAGTGAAATGAAAACGTGTAAGTTGTTTTCAAATTTTTTAAACAGACCCATTCCAACTTTTTATTTTCAAAACCGACTCTTTTTTTTTTATTTACCAAATCCGACCCGATTTTGTGATTAGCAGACTAATCACCTTCCTAAATAGTCGGGGTTGGCAACCCCGACTATTTAGAACATTAATTTTTAGGGTTTAATGCTTCTAATTAGGGTTTAACACCGTCCTAAATAGTCGGGGTTGCCAACCCCGACTATTTAGGAAGGTGATTAATCTGCTAATCATAAAATCGGGTCGGTTTTGGTAAATAAAAAAAAAAGAGTCGGTTTTGAAAATTAAAAATTGAAATGGGTCTGTTTAAAAAATTTGTTCTTTTTATTGCGTATGACTTTTACATTCATGTCAGCATACAAGCGAAATACAATGTTCGTTTGAAAAATGAATTCATTATTGAAAGTGGGATGCGAAGATAATGTGGCAAAATAAGATTAAATAGTAAGCGCGATTAAAATCATTTAATATAAATTTGTTACAATTTTTATCATTCTCTTTTGACTTCACTATTTTTTTTGGGAGAAGTCAAAATTACATTAAATCTTATGTGGCGACGATTTTGTATTTCACTTTTGTAACAACTTACATGTGAACAAACACTTAAGAGTATTAAAAGCAAGTCACTTTATTACTTTCATCTTTTATTTACATTCAAAAAGGTTAGGACGTTATTCTTAATTTTATCCTTCTCAAAAAAAAAAAATGAAGCCAAGGATGTTTCAGTAGCAATAAAATAGTTAGAATGGATGATGAGTGCTATTAAAAGTATAGAGGAGAAGGGTTTTGGGGGTGGGGGGGGGGGGGGGGGTGGCAACCTGTAATTGATCCCAACAAAATAAAACTCCAAGCCTTGGCCGCGCCCGCTGGATGTTAACGAGTGTTGTTGTTGATGGATTACCGTGCCTTCGCAAAATTGTTATCGATTTGATTGCTTCTCTATTTCTCTTCTAATTAAATCCGTATCCTCTCTTCTCTCTCTCCTCTCTTATATCTAGTACTATATTATATATATATATATATATAGTATATATATATAATATATATATATATATATATATATAGTATATATATATAATATATAACATACTCCCTTTAAAAAGCACGATTCTGAAAATCCTTTTAGAACAAATATACCCCTTATAGTTTGAACTACCTGATCCATAATCAAATCCTAATTCAGAATGGTCAATTTAACCCTCACTAATTTTGAATTATTTTATTATATCTTAAATTTACCTAGATCATAATCATATCTTATCCTAATCCTAGTGAAACCATGTTTAGCGTAACAATTAAAAAAACTAAATATTAAAAAAATATAAAACATAAAAATGATATTAGTTTGTTACGATAAAGAAATTACAAGTAGATAACATATTATATATATGAAGTATTGTAAAAAAACCATAAAGTTTAAAATTGCAGAAAAGTCGGCCTGAAAATGTAAAATTATATATAACTCATTCCAAATGTCCTAAAACTTAAATAAAAAAATGAAATAAAAAATTAACATCAGTTTGCAAGAATTTAAATTTACATTAACACCTCAAGTTCGTCAAAATTATTAGAAACACCCTCAAAAGTTTAAATTACAGACAACACATTAAAATTCTAAAATTTAAACTTACAAACAACACAGATGATTCAAGAGGATTAGCATTGATACACTAAAAAATTTTGTACATTTAAATTTAAATTTTTGAATTACACCCTCAATATCTGCAAAAATCTATAGAAATACCTTTCAAAGTTCAAATTATAAAAGCCACCCTAAAATCTAAAATTGTAAATAAAATAAGATGAATTTCAAGATATACCCTTAGAACAACACCTTAATAAAAATTAAAATTTGCCAAATATTAACTTGATATTTTTTGAAAAACTCCTTCCAAAGTTTTAAAAATTATAAAAAAAAACTCTAAATTTTTCAAAAATTTTTAACTAGCACACATCAAATCATTCATTGGTAGACCGCTGCAAAATTAATATTTTTTAAAATTAATCTAGTTTTAATAATTGCCAAAAAAGAACCTCAAAATTTAGGAGTTACAAGTAAATATACTAACATTTAAAAATTTTGACCACCAACACATGAAAACTAGAATTTAGCAACTACGCAAACTAAAAGTAAATTTATTTAAGAGAAACTCTTTCAAAATTTTAAAAATTATAAATCACACCCTCAAAGTTTAAAACCACAAAAATGGGCTAAAATTTTAAAACTTGGCAAAGAAAAGTATATATATATATATATATATATATATATATATTAAAATTTCTAATTTAGGGATTTACTATCCATTTTCAGCATCTAAGAATAGTCTAAGTTGATACTGGTAAACAAAAACAATAAGAATTTATTAAAAACATCCGGTTAATGGATAAAATTTTTAAAAATATTATAGATTAAAAATTATCGGCACTGTATAAATTAAAGTAATTTCATATAATTTTAGTAATAAGTTGGGGTAGCCAAAATACATTCGTAACATTAATTGATAGATGTTTAAATCCATAGAAATGATAAAACACTATAATATTATACCTTAGCATTAATTGATTTTAATTTAGAAATTTTAATATTTGACGTTAATAATATTTATAGGGTAAAAGAATCAAGGAATTACATATGGAGAAACTATTAGAATATTTAGAGATAACTTTAAAAGAATTGAGTTATTTCCATTACAAATGGGAAAGTGATGGAAATAAATCTAAAATTCAGAAAACGTCAATGAATCACTTGAATTGACATTAACATAAGACATATCTATTAATGAAGCACTGAATGAGTTACATTAAAAAATAATTTAATAACTTTATCCTAATCAAAGAAAAAATCTCCATGGAAGACATAAGAAAAATTAGTAAGTATTCATAAATTCCATACTGTGTTCTTCAAATTAAATATTAATATTATAATCTAAGAGAAATTGGTAATGAATAATGCAGGTATTTAGTTTAGATCTTTATGGAAAATGACAGGGATAGAGCAAAGGTAATATTATTGAAATAACAGAAATTCTTATTGGATGCACATCAGAAGAATTCATTTTAGAGGAAAATAAAGAGATAGCTTCTAATTTATTTAAGTAATAAATTAGGAACACAAAGAATTTTATATATATGAAATTAATATTTATTCTCATTGAAATAGAAAAAAATCAAAGTCTATATTTTGAGCAGTTTGTGTTGAACATCATAAGTACATTTGACTTCTTTGTAAAGTTAAATGAGATGATAAAAAATTAACGAGCCTAGGAAAGATAATAGCATAAAAAATACAAAATTAGCCTGATGTCACAATTGATGTAGATGATGAAGACAATACTCTAGAATTGTCCGAGAAATGATAAATGATAAACCTGAAGAAGGATTGATCTTAACTCAATAAAAAATAAAATAGAAGAAATAAAAACAATATTTTATGAATATTTTATAGAATAGTTTAATTATTTTGAGTGAAATTAGGAATCTTTAGAAGGGAGTTTCATGAATTTTTTTCAGTACTTTTATATTCTTATGTGGATGTTTTTATCATATAAAAGTATACTAGAGTTAGCATTAATCTTTAATTTATATTTTTTTATGAAGTCTATCAATGATTAGGAATAAACTTTATATTCTCTTTTGCATCGTTTTAACATACTTTAAATCAATCATTTTGCCATATTGGTTTTAAATATTCACCTTCCTTGTATAACACTATTTTAATATTTTTCACTTTGCAATGCTATACTTTCTCAAATAAAGCTTAGTTTCATATCGGTCAAAAATAATATGAAAATTCAAATTATTTTTAAATTATATTTGTTTTTTGTCAATTCAAATATCAACATGAAAATTTAAATTGACTGTATCCCATTTAAACAAACATAAAAAAATAATCGGGATGTAAGAGTTTAAAGAAAAAAATAAGCACAAACTGCCAAAAATACTTAATCATGGTATTAAATCACGTGCATTGCACGTGTGTAAAAACTAGTATATATATATATATGAGTTGTTGGTTTGATAAATCGAATTTTATTCAAGTTTATCCTCCAATCAAGAAGAGAAGATGGCCCACGGTCAATAATCCCATCACTAGGATTCTTCTGTCTTTTTTTTCTCAGTACATGCCCACCCCCACCAAAAAAAAACAACCCCACCCTACCCCCCAAAAAAATATAAATTGATCGAAAATGCCATTTGACACGCAAGATGGTCGCACAACCCATCTCGCGTGCCACAACAGGGGGTGAGACCCACAGCCAGATGTGGGTCCCACCCCCATATTTGTGGCATGCGAGATGGGCTGCGCGCCCATCTTGCGTGCCAAATAGCAATGTTCTAAATTGATGCCGCACAAAAGCTGCTCAAAGAGGTGTCTGTTTTCGGTCCTTCCCGCGTCCTCTTTCCTTAGAAACATGTCCTCGTTTACCTCCGATAACTTAACATTCATACATTTTGGCTGATTCTTCTTCAATGGGATTAAAGAAAAGTAGGGGAAGAAAAAATCATGCTTCATTAAGGGGGTGTTTGTTTCAAATCCTATACTTTTAGGATATAGATTTCACCATGGGATTTGAAATCCATATGTAATTTTTTATGGGTTTAGATTCCTAAAACTTTGTTTGTTGCATCAATATTTTGGGATTTGGAATACTATAATTTATAATATTTTTGTTTGTTTTAAACTTTTTGGAATTTGAAATCCATAATTTGTATAACGCTTTTGAAATCCACCCCACATCCCACATGAAAAAGATGATTGTACAAATCCTTAAATATATTATTTTTTTATTATATGAGGATTTAATATCCTAAAACTTATTTTGAAACAAACAAGTTTTATGGAATTCTAAAACCCAAAAAAACCTTGTTTTACATTCCAAATTAAACTTGAAATCCACACCATATCCCAAAAAAAATAAAACAAACACCCTATCCAACTAAACAACGCCGCGTAGGTGCCGTTAATGACACGTGGGTCCTTCTTCCTAATACATTATGTCAAAAATGTGCTCACATTAAGCCAATCAATTTCCCTAATTAATTTTAGCATCCTACAGCTCAACCTAGGCATCTATTAGAAAATTTGTTGAGATAAAAAATAAATAGATAAAAGGGATATTAATTTTGATCCAAAGAGCTTAGTTGAGAGGTCGTCAAGAGCTTTCCTTCGACTATAAAAATCATCAGCATATTATGTACTTTCGGTTGTCCTCTCCTCTCCGACTTACGAGCTATATTAAATACGTGATATGCAGCACTTCATTAGTCTCCTTTTATTTTCATCTATTTACAGACTCCCCCCATGTGCTATGATGCCATTAAAGAAGAGGTTTTTTAATGAAAACTTGTTGATGTTAAAGCCCTGTACTATTATTGGCGCAATATTTAGACTTCTTCCCCTGGATAATAATTTTAGTTGCGGCTTCTTCTCTGTTACCTCATGACATGTTCCCCGTACCAACTGTTAGCACAGGTTATGGATCTTCAAAAGATGTTATAATAAAATATTTTATCCGCATATCTCATCTCCCGATTCTTTATTTTATTATACAAAAAGCATATGCTCTGGTTTATTGGTGTTGATGCTCAAACCATCCACTCGATTAAATCAACACGAACCATGCGGCTTGCCTACTAGAGTGGTCCAAATCAGACGTAACTAATAACGCAAGTCTCACCACCGTATAACATTTGTGTATATGTTCGTATTTATATATGTATATCTATGTACGTGTGCGTGATGTATTTATAAGGAAAATGGTATCAGAGCTAGATCGACAACATGGGAGATGCAAGCACGTCAGGTTCGTCTCTTACAAAGAAGATACAGAGTCTGAGCATCAATAACACAAAGATTGATGTTCCGAAGTTCGACGGCAAGATCAATTTTGGATTGTGGAGGTGTCAAGTGATGGATGCCTTGGATGCATAGAATTTGGAGGAGACTCTTGAGTTAAAAGAGAAACCCGTAGATGTGGAGGATAAGGTTTGGAGGAAGATGAATAGTAGAGCTTGTGGTGTTATTAGGTCATGCTTGACGCCGGATCTTATTTACGATATTATGAACGAGACGTCGGCGAAGAAGATGTGGGAAACACTCAATGAGAAATATCTTACGAAGAGCATTGAGAATCGGCTTCACTTGAAGAAGAGATTTTACCAGTTCAAGATGAAGAGGGGAGCTTCCATCAGGGAGCATGTCAACAACTTCACTAAGCTACTTTCAGATATGGCCAATGTTGATATTATAGTTGAGGATGAAGACAAGGCGATGCTACTTCTGTGTTCGTTGCCCGAAGATGATTATGGTACGTTCGTTCTCACTATGATCAATGGAAGAACTACAGTCAGCTACAAGGAGGTGACCTCAGCTTTGGTGAACTATGAGTTGAGGAAGAGTGATGGTGAACCCTCCGAGAAGGCATCGGGAGATGCGTTAGCAGTTCGAGGCCGAGATCCAAACCGTCGTCAGTTCAACCGCTCAAAGTCAAAGAATAGGAGTGCCTATAAGAGTGTTGGTAGAAATCAATGTCGGTATTGTAAAGAAGAAGGACATTGGAAGATTGACTGTCCAAAGTGGAAAGAAAAAGCCGGGAAGAATAAGGGGAAAGCTGCACAAGCTTCAGAAGTGAATGTTGCAAAAGCTATTGGTGAGCATTCAGATTCAAATTCTTCAGGCTATTCATGACCTGCGTTACCGTCAGTTTGCTATGCGGATTCCACGGAGTGGATGATGGATTCGGAAGCTACATATCACATCTGCCCTAAGAGGGAGTGATTTTCTAGCTTTGAGGAGCTGGAAAGAGGGGATGTCGTGCTTATGGGTAATGACCACGTATGTCCTATTGGTGGTATTGGTTCAGTCCGGATTAGGATGCATGATGGTGTAGTGAGGGAGTTGAAGGGAGTGAGGTTCGTACTGCAGTTGACGAAGAACATCATTTCTCTTGGGACTTTGGAGGCAGCAGGATATCGAGTGATCTTAGATGATGCTACAGTGAAGGTCACGAAGGGTTCTATGGTGGTGATGCGAGAAGTCAGGAAAAACAACCTATACTACTTGAAGGGCAAGACAGTTACAGGGGGTCTGGCAGCTTCTATCACTACAGAGGAGGACACTACCACCTTATGGCACATGAGACTTGGACACACAGGAGATAAGTCCCTACAGTCATTGGCTAAACAGGGGCTATTGAAAGGTGCTAAGACCTGCAAGATGGAATTGTGTGAGCATTGTGTACTTGGGAAGAAGACTAGAGTGAAGTTCGGCACCGCTGTTCATAACACCCAAGGTACATTGGATTATATTCACACGCCAACTATTTTGTCACTTTCATTGATGACTATTCCAGGAGAAATTGGGTATACCCGATGAAGCATAAATATTAGGTCCTGGATATTTTTATGGAGTGAAAGAAGAAAGTGGAGCTACAGACAGGTAGAAAGGTGAAGACTCTACGTTCAGATAACGGTGGAGAGTACAAAAGTGGTCCGTTTCTACAGTTTTGCCGGGATCACAGCATTAGAAGACACTTCACAGTTCGAGAGACACTGCAACAGAACGGGGTGGCTGAGAGATTGAACCGTACCTTGCTGGAGAAGGTGCGGTGTATGATGACACAGAGTGGATTGCCTAGATCCTTTTGGGCCGAGACGGTAGTTTATGCGAGCCATCTCGTGAACAGATTGCCGTGCACTGCGATAGACGGGAAGACTCCTTTGGACCGTTGGTTTGGTTCGGTGGCTAGTGACTATGAGTCGCTTCGGATATTCGGGTGTCCAGCTTATTATCATGTAAGTGATGGTAAATTAAATCCGAGAGCGAGGAAAGCAGTCTTTGTGGGATTTAGAAATGGAGTCAAAGGCTTTAAGTTATGGGATCCACAGGATAAGAAGATAGTTATTAGCAGAGATGTCACATTTGTTGAGGTGTACATGATGAGACCTCGAGCCCCTCAGCAGGTAGAGGGAGACCAGACAGGAGAGATATCGCAGCAGGTGGAGGATGATGTGACTCCACTCACTCCAGAGAGCACTGTATCCATTGAGACTCCTACAGAGGTGACACTGGGAGGAGATGAGATGACAGCCGGGCATATATAGGATACAGTGGATCATGGGACTCATGAACAGGGTCATGTTCAAGGGTCCATTGCAGCAGATAGACTGAGGAGAGAGATTCGTCGGCTAGCTAGGTATAATGATATCATGGTCGCATATGCATTATCAGTGGAGGTCATTGATGATATGGTTCCTGCCACATTCAGGGAGACAGGGTCTAACCCCGATTCGATCAGGTGGAGGGAAGATATGGAGGAGGAGATGCGGTCTCTTCAGAAGAATGATACTTGGACACTTGCACATCTACCTAATGGTAAGAATGCTATAGGTTGCAAGTGGGTATATGCGAAGAAGGAGGGATCTTCTACTGGGGACATAAGGTTCAAAGCCATATTGGTTGCCAAGGGATATGCACAGCTTGAGGGCATTGATTACAACAAGGTATTTTCACCCGTTGTGAAGCATTCGTCGATACAGATTTTATTGGCGTTGGTGGCACAGTTGGATTTGGATTTGGTCCAGATAGATGTGAAGACAGCCTTTCTACACGGTGATTTAGATGAGGAGATCTACATGACACAACCCCAGGGTTTCAAAGCTGTAGGAAAGGAAGATTTGGTTTGTAAGCTGAAGAAGTCTCTTTATGGTTTGAAGCAGTCACCAAGACAGTGGTATAAGAGATTCGACGGCTTTATGATTGGCTGAGGGTACACGAGGAGCCCATATGACCCATGTGTTTATATGCACAAGCTACATGATGGTGAGCACATATATTTACTTTTATATGTTGACGATATGCTTATTGCTTCCAGGAATTCTTCGGCTATTCGAAAGTTGAAAGATGAGCTGTCATCCGAGTTTGAGATGAAGGATCTTGGAGAGGCAAAGAATATATTGGGTATGGAGATCGAGAGAGACAGGGTGAAAGGGAATTTGAAACTTACACAGAAGAGCTACTTGCAGAAGATGTTGAAGAAATTCAGCTTTGACGGCAATGCAAAAGCAGTTAGCATACCATTGGCTCCCCACTTCAAGCTTTCAGCGTTGATGTCACATGTTTCAGTTGAGGACAGAGATTATATGTCGAATGTCCCATATGCCAGTGCAATAGGTAGCTTGATGTATGCGATGGTGTGTACGAGGCCAGATTTGTCACAGGCTGTGAGCATGGTATCGAGATACATGCACGACCCCGGGAAGGGTCACTGGGAGGCCGTGAAGTGGATTCTACGGTATGTTCGAGGCACCGTGGATGTTGGTTTAGTATTTCAGAAGGATGAGAAGGATGGGCAGGCTTGTATTGGATATGTGGATTCAGATTATGCTGGAGATCTTGACAAACGCCGGTCTACGTCAGGTTATGCTTTTACATTGGCAGGTGCACCTGTATGTTGGCGTTGCACGCTTCAGTCCACAGTGGCTCTCTCTACTACAGAGGCAGAGTATATGGCAGTTACTGAAGCTATTAAGGAGGCTTTATGGTTGCGTGGATTATTGGAGGATTTGGGGATCGCTCAGGAGACTATTTGGGTATATTGTGATAGCATGTCGGCTATCTATTTGGCGAAGAACCAGGTTTATTATGCGCACACGAAGCACATAGATGTCAGATTCTACTTTGTACATGACGTGTTGGATGATGGAGACGTCATATTAGAGAAGGTCCACACGAATGACAACCTTGCAGATATGTTGACCAAAGTTGTTTCAGGAGTGAAATCTAGTCATTGTTTGACGCTTTTGAACATCCTTCAGTGTTGAGGCCTTTGGAGGCCATTTGGGTGAACTACGTTCGGCTTGATTCCTTAGTCAAGAGGATACGTATGCAGTCTTTCAGATGCAGTTGGTTTGATCATTTGGGTGAACTATTTCAGATGTAGTTTATTTAGTTCGAGTTATTGTTCGTGTTGCTCAAGCAAGCTTCCGCCACGCACATCAGAAAAAAAATCAATATGGAAGATGAGTAAGTTTAGTAAATAAACTACATCAGATTCAGATGGATAAATCTCGTTATCATTTGTACATCTCCCTTGGCAAAATGTAGCCTCACCTCAACAAGTTACCATAGTAAAATGAATACTTTCATAGTTGCAAGTAAGTAAAGCAAACACCTGATTACAGTGGAAATATATTAATTGACGCAAATTGAATAATTTTTACATCTAACCGATTTGCATGTGGAAGTACATTCCGTACAAGAAAAGTGCAGATACCCAATGGACGGATTTGAATTTAACTTTTTGCAACAAATCTGCATACAACATTTTCTTATGCAACAATTTGTTGCATTAATTTACAACTTAGAATTATTAAACATCTTGCGTCTTTTTTAATGTTCTATTCTATTACTGAATCCTTATCAAACACATTGTACGAGGTCATATCTACCTCCACAAACCAAGTTTTAATTGGTCTCCGGATTTATTTTTTTTCCAGAAGAGAAATTTTATTTTCCCCGGGTATCACCTGAATGACTTTTTAATGATATGTATTATATATTGATGATGAAATTAAAAACACGCGGCCGTTAGTCCTCTAGTCATGAAAACCGATTTGCCCCCATTTTAATTATTTAAAATTTTCAATTAGTGAACAGAAATTAATTAGTTAATTCATCTTGGTCGGCAC
>NC_033798.1:130782914-130786943 GCF_001876935.1 Asparagus officinalis | reverse complement strand
AAATGGGAAAAAAAATTAAAACAAGGATAGATAATAATAAATTTAAACCAACAAGGGAAAACGCGTTAGGTCCCCTTCTTCCGTCATGAACAAAACTAAGTCCTCGGCAAATCAGATCAACACCAATAATTGCCTTATGATATATTATCTTTCCATTAATCATGTGTTAGTCGTTGCTAAAGCCAACGAGCGTATGCAGCTGATTTTTGACCGCTTACCCAAATTAGGAGACTAGCGTTCTGATCGCAACTGTATGTTGATACGGGATTATGATTTATTCTAAATATAATATTAAATATTTCTTTCGTGATTTCCACATATGTTTCTTTTCACATTCAAAACAAATTATGACGGTCAGATGATAATAAATGAAAATGTGATTTTCATTATATTTTTTCCTTTTTTATTGTAAAGAAATTCGCATTTACTTTCTACGTATATCCTAAGATGCCTAACATAAAGAAATAGAGAGGGAGGAGCAGAAAGAGTGAGCAAGTGAGAGAGGCCGAGCCTTAACAATGTCCGGTCCTCCAATTTTTATGGAAAATAAACTCAAAGGATAGACGAGTTTTGACTATGCCCGTATTTTTTTTTTCCTTTCTTTTTCTATTTTTTATTTTCTTTTTACTATTGGTTAGAGCATGACCGGAAACTTTGGATTGTAATCCATCTCGATTATAATCCACAAATGGATTATAATCCCAGTACATTATAGTTTTGAGTGATTGATAAATTTAATGGAATGTGACCAATTTTAATATAGAATGTTTGGCGGCTGAATAGATTATAATTCATCATTGTTGTCAAAATGGCCATAAAAAAAATTACTTCGTGGTGAGATGCTAAACGAGAGTCGACGCAAGATTTTATGAAATCATAAACAGTATATTGGTCTCCTACCTTGTCAAACTATTAAATAATATAGACATGCTATTTGTTTTCTTTTATTTTTGTCCCACTTATAATACTAGAACATTTTCTCATTGCTTTTGTACATAAGCTATTTGTTTTCTTTTATTTTTGTCCCACTTATAATACTAGAACATTTTCTCATTGCTTTTGTACATAAACTTCTCAATATTGTCCCACTTATAATACTAGAACATTTTCTCATTGCTTTTGTACATAAACTTCTCAATACCATGTATGAACAAGATCTCTATAATCTCTCTATATTTATTTGTCACGACGTTAGAACTCTTGATGAACAACTTCACCAAATCCTAACCACACATCCCAATTTCTCACGGGCCTCAGCCTCAACTTCACCCACGCGAAATTAGGGCGGAGGTGGGGCCCACATGAAATCCACGCATCTCTCTCAAGCTCACGTGAAGGGTCACACGCCGCCTCCTTCCCGTTCCAAACTCGCAACAACGGTCGTCGCGGCTTCCATCTTAACCTCTCAAGCTCGATCCCACCGCCAACCCTCTACTAACTTTGTCGCCGCGGATCCAACGTCTGCATGCTCCATCCTCTGTCAAGTGAGAGCCTGAGCTCTCATGAGTCTCATTTGCTGACCTCAATCTACTTCGCTTGAACTCACCACCCACCAACTGTTCGTCGATATGCCTCACAAAAATTACATCGTAGAATTAACCCCATCCAACCGCCGTCCTCTACCAAAATCCCTATAACGTCGCCACCCGCCGCTACTACACATGACCACCAACCTCAATCTTGCCGTCGAAGCTCTAGTCGCCGTCGCCACCAAGCACTCACCTCCAGCCAGCTCTTCCGGGCACGCTCTCCCTCAGCTAGCACCCCAGGCTAAGCCTCCCTCCTGCCAAGCTCTTTCTTTCCTGCCAAGTGTCCTTCCGGCCAAGCTTCCCCAGGCTATGTTAGTATTTGTTTGTAAAAACAAGATAGTTTCACATTGAATATTCGAGCATTCTTTTAGAGGTTTAAAAGTATTTAATGATTATTGAGCTTTGATAAATAGATCAAAGTATATGCTTTTAAACCCACGTGCAGGTAGCACGAATAATGCGTGATATTGAGTACATTATTTTTTATTATTATTTTAAAATTTTGAATTTATCAAAATATGAATAGACTAGTGACTGTTAAAAAGTGTCTGTTTTTTCCAAATGGTGTTTTGAAAAGTTATGACTGTAGGAAGCACATTTTCAAACCTATAAATAGTTTATGAATTTAGATATCTTCATTTCACTTCTTTTTTAAAACTTTTCTCTCAAAAACATCTGCAATACTATAAACTTGTTTCACAATGAACTAGTAGAAAATTTCAGATTTGCGTACTAAAATTTTTATTTTTTGTTGTCTTCTGAGAAGAAAATTTGCATCTACCCGAAGTAACTTTGAATTTAAAGTGGGGCAAATATTTCTTTAAGGAAAGTGCTTCACGTCTCAGAAATTCTCTCTCATTAATTATTTTACTAACAGGCTAGACCTCACATCTTCCCATGTTATCACCGGGCGGTCACTACCCCACCGTCTCTATCCAAGTCCTCACCGGACAACACTGTAACATTAACTATTACAGCAAATGCCTACTCGCAAGCAAATCAACATGCACATGTCTTAAAGCATGGTGGCTTGGGTTTATTCTCATCTAAACTCTGGAATTATGCAACAGCAGCTAAATTACTTTGGATGATACACCTTAAAAAGGATATTCTTTGGGTTAAGTGGGTGCACGACACATATTTGAGGCAAACAAATATCTGACAGATACAGGCTAAAAAAAGTGACTCATGGATGTGGAAACAGCTTCTAAAAGCTAGAAACATGATGAGGGAGAAGATGGGAAGTGTTGATAACCTTCTGAATGCAATTAATAGTTGTTGTGTTAACAATAATATCAGCATTTCATTGATTTACAGGGTTCTTTTTCAGCAGCAGGCTGTTTTGTTTGAAGGATCAGGGACTATATGGGGGGGTGACATTACCCCAAACATTCTTTCATCTTGTGGTTAGCGTCTCTCTCCAGGTTACTCACACAAGAGAGACTGTGCGAAATGAGAGTGTTAATCTCAAATCAGTGTATATTGTGCTCAAGTGATAGCCAAGCAGAAACCTGTCAGCATATCTTCTTTGATTGTCAATACTCTGCGTATGTTTGGAGAAAAGTAATAGAATGGCTGAAATTCAACTGGCAGTCATGTAGCTGGAACCAGATTTTTATTTGGTACAATAGGAATTTGAGGGGAAAAGGCTTCAAAAAGAAGTTGAAGAGAATTGCTCTGTCAGTATCTGTTTATCTGCTATGGCAAGAGAGAAATCAAAGGCTGTTTTAGCAGAAAGCTCGAGGGCCTGATCAGCTTTTCCGTGCGGTGAAGTTATGTATATACACAAAGATTTTGAATGAAAATATACCACATCATATGAAAGATTTCATTGAGAGTTTGTAAAGGTTGTTGACTGGGTTTATATAACCAGTCTCTAGTTTTTCTTGTAACTGGATGTGCGCATTCATTTCTACATGGTGATGAATAAAAGTTTTCATTCATTGACCAAAAAAAAACATGCGCATGTCTTCTTGACAAACTGCATTCGATACCCAAATATAGTCTGAAAGGGAATGTTAAATAATATAATTGGGCTATCTTAGCTTCTTTTATTTTAGTCTCACATCACTTAGAATACTAGAATATCTCCACTTGTTTTTGTATTTAAATTTCTCAATGCAATGAATAAGATAATCTAGTTCTCTAAAATTTCTTCAATAAAAAAAAATCTCAAAAGTTTCTCTATAGTTATCACAAACTTCATGGCTTAGTTTATTTTTTTAATGGATTATAAGTCAAAACAAGTCATTTACCCAAACATGTCAAAGTGACTTATAAGTTACTTTTTAGGGGAAATTGCTTCTTGCCCCCGATTTCATTACACGTATTCCATCCCCTCCCAAGACTTTTTCAATGCTCCCTAAACCCCCAAAAGCAAACACATAATTCACTAAGCCTCCAAAACACAAAACCCAAGAGTTTAAAATAGTGAAGACTATAATACCCTTTCTCTCTCTCTCTCTCTCTCTCTCTCTCTCTCTCTCTCTCTCTCTCTCAT
>NC_033798.1:130774758-130777258 GCF_001876935.1 Asparagus officinalis | reverse complement strand
GTGCCGGGAGCGCTTTGACTCGTGGACCACCAAATCACAGATTCTGATTGAACCGTGAGGGGTTTAATGATTCTTCCTTCGTTTATCGAAGTAAGAATTTGAAGCGAATATCTTATCGATGTAAGATGTTCACTCTTCCAAAGATCAAGTCTGAGCTTAGTTCTCTAGGACTCGCTAGAAGCTTCTTGAGGATGTTTGTGAAGAAGGAAGACTCTCTCTCTTGCTCTAATTCACCAAAACTCAAGGCTCTCTGCTCTAATCTCTCTGGAAAATGCTCAGCTCCTGTCAATGATGGCCATAGGGGGATATTTATAGCCTCCTTAGACGATAACTGAAGAAATAGCCGGTCAATAACTGTCTCTTTAGGCACGGCAGCTGATGTTGTCGCGGCTAAAGGGCGCGACAGTCGACACTGTCGCGGCCAAAGAGCGCGGCAGTCGACACTGCCGCGGCTAAAGGGGCAGTTACACCCACGTTCATACGTGTTTGAAACAGTTCTCCCACGACCTTTAACCACCTTTTTCGTGGTTTAACTGCTTGTACACGTCAGCACACGTTCTGTTTCTGGTATGCTGCCACGTGGGCCTCAAAAATCATCATATAACTGTTTCGTAACTGCTGCAACACTCCTTTAACATAGCCGCGGCACCCTAGATTGCAGCGCCCAAGCCGCGACACGACAAGCTGTCGCGCTGATGACGTGTATATTGTTCTTCTATATCGTCTTGAGTGGTGTTTGAATGTCTGTAAGCATTTTTTGATGTCTACAGATACCCCCTCCAAAGTATCTCAGACTCATCATTTTTTTAGAGAGGGGTCTGGGACACTTTGGATATGATAAGCTTTCCCTGCAATCTCTCCAGTGCTTCGTTGAGGAAATTGCGTAGAACGGTTTGTGAATGGCTTCAATCCTTGACTTCTTCATCTTTTAGCCTATTCAGTGCTTTGTAGAATAGCTAAAATTCCTCCGGTGCTGCGTTTATCGCGTGGCCGTTGTCGAAGTCTCAAATTAAAACTGCTGTCGAAGAATTTGAGAAATAGTTTATACTCATATACTATATTGGAGTGTTCGGGAAATAGTTTAACCTCATATACCCGTTGGGAGGTAACCAGGTTATTCTTAAGAATATTTTGAGTAATATTCTCCAGAAACTTCCTGTTGAGATTAGGGAAATAGTTTAGACTCGTATACCTATTGGAGTATTCTGGTCTCTTGTTTGTTGGTAGAGATGAACCCGATAATGGAGAGGAAGAATTTTATATTCTGTCTCCTGGTCTCTTGTTTGTTGGTAGAGATGAACCCGATGATGGAGAGGAAGAATTTTATATTCTATCTCCTGGTCTCTTGTTTGTTGGTAGAGATGAACCCGATGATGGAGAGGAAGAATTTTATATTCTATCTCCTGGTCTCTTGTTTGTTGGTAGAGATGAACCCGATGATGGAGAGGAAGAATTTTATATTCTATCTCCTGGTCTCTTGTTTGTTGGTAGAGATGAACCCGATGATGGAGAGGAAGAATTTTATATTCTATCTCCTGGTCTCTTGTTTGTTGGTAGAGATGAACCCGATGATGGAGAGGAAGAATTTTATATTCTATCTCCTGGTCTCTTGTTTGTTGGTAGAGATGAACCCGATGATGGAGAGGAAGAATTTTATATTCTATCTCCTGGTCTCTTGTTTGTTGGTAGAGATGAACCCGATGATGGAGAGGAAGAATTTTATATTCTATCTCCTGGTCTCTTGTTTGTTGGTAGAGATGAACCCGATGATGGAGAGGAAGAATTTTATATTCTATCTCCTGGTCTCTTGTTTGTTGGTAGAGATGAACCCGATGATGGAGAGGAAGAATTTTATATTCTATCTCCTGGTCTCTTGTTTGTTGGTAGAGATGAACCCGATGATGGAGAGGAAGAATTTTATATTCTATCTCCTGGTCTCTTGTTTGTTGGTAGAGATGAACCCGATGATGGAGAGGAAGAATTTTATATTCTATCTCCTGGTCTCTTGTTTGTTGGTAGAGATGAACCCGATGATGGAGAGGAAGAATTTTATATTCTATCTCCTGGTCTCTTGTTTGTTGGTAGAGATGAACCCGATGATGGAGAGGAAGAATTTATCGATGAATTCTTAAAGATTAAGAAATGTTAAATTTTATCATAAAAATTTTCACGAGCTTTTGTCCTCATCTTTATCTTGGATAAGGAATATGCTATAAATTGTTAGATTGGGCCTTTACTGTGATATGACCTTGAAGAAGAGTGTTGCTATTTGGTAGTCATCTAAGGTGTTTAGGAATGCAACCACATGAAAAATAAATTATTATGACTGTTCCTCCTTTCTTCGTGTTTTCTTCTTTAACAACCAATCTTCATCAAAATTTTTGCAGTAGCTATTTCTGGAAAATATATCACCACGTGTTTGCAGCAGGGCATTTTTGTGTTTTGATGCATAAACTTGTGGTATTCTAGAAAGTGTGTTGATCTGGACCCTCGACTAGAA
>NC_033798.1:130753932-130774483 GCF_001876935.1 Asparagus officinalis | reverse complement strand
GGAAGCTGAAGCCATCTTCATGCATTTGAATGTTGTAGGATCATTAATCTGTATGTTAGAAAGCTGTCTAGGCTCTCACCTAGGCCCAGTCATGTTTAGGCTGCCAACCTAGGTCTTCGGGAGCACCTAGGGGAGCATGGACCATTATGTGAACTGCAAAGCTTAGGTCGTCTGATTTCCTCTGTTCTTGCCTCCATGTCTTCCTACATCGGTGGCCGCCTCCACCTCTTCCAACCTTCGGCAAAATCTCCTCCATCTCCAAGTAAACGAAAAAAGAAATCTGCCTAGGCCTTGTCTAGGCGACCGCCTAGGTGCGATGTGCTGGGTAGTGCTTACTTTATGATTAGAGATGATGTTATCACAGTTTTACACTTCTTTTATTTAAATCATTCCAAACCAACAAACCAAACAGAAAAGTTTCATGCACTAGACTTCCTATTTGGCAGAAACATTACCAATTAAATTGAAAAGGCCTGAAAAATTCTCTAGGAAGTTCTCCAATCATGGAAATTTCAAGTTCTTAATAATCTTCTATTAAGCAAACGACGCATTACATGAATGTCTTCAGGCAATGGGAGAATTTTATTTTTATTATTTTGTTTTCTATTTGACCAAATTAATGGATTCCACCATTTAGTTTCTTGTCGTTGTGGCGCTTAGTCTTGTCGCCTGCCAACTATTCAGCTTTGTTTTAAAAGCTTGAGAAGTAATATAATTTTGGTAATAGCTTTTGTCTCCTAGTTTCACATCTGTTTGTTTCAATTTTGTTTTACAAAGCTCTAACCTTGTATTTTCTTGCACAAGCGAAAAGAACTCTGCAAACTTCGTGAGAAACTGGAGCAACATAAAAATGGTCTCATGGAAACCATAGCAAACCGGAAGAAGTTCCTCTCAAGTCTCCCATCACACTTGAAATCTTTGAAGAAAGCTTCCTTGCCTGTGCAGCAGCAGCTCGGAATTATGCACACGAAGAAATTGAAGCAGCAAACTGCAGCAGAGTTGCTTCCACCACCACTCTATATAGTTTACTCACAGTTATTGGCTCAGAAAGAAGCATTTGGGGAGAGAATAGAATTGGAGGTTGTTGGAAGTATAAAGGATGCTCAAACTTTTGCCCAGCAGCAAGCAAATAAAGACATTGGTAATCTTAAAGAAATCTCAGAACTATCATGTTTCTTATTTTGTCAATTTTCATCCCTACAACCATTTATGAATTTAGTACTGTCCATGATATTGGATATCTATATGCAGTTTTCGGTTTTGATGGAACTCTTGACATTTTCTTTTGGACCTGATCATCTTATGATATGTTAAAAGCATATGATATGTTATAAAAAGCACTTAATGTGGGAAAGTCTCCTAATTTCCCCCCAAAATATTTAAGCAATCTGGGATACCCTACATACTGAGTATTTAGTTTTGTAAGCTTGCTAATTGTTAGCATGTTTAGAATGACAAGTGTTGCAAACTGAGATAGTATTGTGAGTTCAGTTTTATTGGCAAAACATTGATACCAGAAAGCTCTGTTCAGGTACCATGAACAATACAGAAACCAGCAGGTTGGAAGATGATGCACCTGATGATGATGAAGATGGGCAGAGGAGAAGAAAAAGGCCCAAGAAGAGCGTGGTTAAGGAGAATGCTGATCGATCAGGAACTTACCAATTACATCCGCTTAAAGTCATTCTCTTTATATATGATGATGAGGATACTGAGGCTAAACCTTCAAAGCTAATCACCCTAAGGTTTGAATATTTGGTAAAATTAAATGTTATATGTGTTGCAATTGAAGATACAGAGGAAGGACCTGACAATAATATCTTGTGCAACCTATTCCCTGGCGACACTGGCATGGAGCTACCTCATCAGGTATACATCTTTGGTATTTCTTATGGACACAGGGACTCGATGTTTAGTGGGAAAGAATTGTATCATCTAAAAGTTAAACTAACTACTTGCATATTTGCGTTAAGTATGTGTGGCCAAGGAAGCTGTGCTGTGAGAATGTATCAAACTTTTCTGCCAAATTTTGTTCACATCAAACAATTAGGAGGTCCAGGGAGAGGCCAAAATGTTCTCCTCAGCATCATATATGCTACACAAGAATTAGAGGAAAGCGATTTCACTGGAAGGAGGTTAGGTGCAGGAGCCTAGTGGGTTCAGATGGTGATAGCATGTTGGAAAACTGAGACACGTGAATGAGCCTGCAGCTCACAATTTAGTTAGATTGTAAAGTATGATGCTATCAAGCAAAATGAGGAACTACTTGTCAAGTCATGAGAAGTTGCATGTATTGACCTACTATACTGATATTATTCGTTCCTTTCTCCTTTGTATCTTCGACCATTCTAGGTTCATATTTTCTTTCTCTTATTCCTGTTTGCGTCAAAAGTTGGTTTTGTTATGGAATTCATTATATCTTCGGTCGATTACAACAAATTCAAAAGAGATAGTCTTTTTATAAGACTTCTTTTACACAACAAAAGGAAAATTACAACTCTTGAGAAACAAACGCAGGACCGTTGTTTGGATCGCTGCTTGCGTGGGATCTTTGCCTGTGCCGGGAGCGCTTTGACTCGTGGACCACCAAATCACAGATTCTGATTGAACCGTGAGGGGTTTAATGATTCTTCCTTCGTTTATCGAAGTAAGAATTTGAAGCGAATATCTTATCGATGTAAGATGTTCACTCTTCCAAAGATCAAGTCTGAGCTTAGATCTCTAGGACTCGCTAGAAGCTTCTTGAGGATGTTTGTGAAGAAGGAAGACTCTCTCTCTTGCTCTAATTCACCAAAACTCAAGGCTCTCTGCTCTAATCTCTCTGGAAATTTTATTTCCCCTGTCAATGATGGCTATAGGGGGGTATTTATAGCCTCCTTAGACGATAACTGAAGAAATAGCTGGTCAATAACTGTCTCTTTAGGCGCGGCAGCTGATGCTGTCGCGGCTAAAGGGCGCGACAGTCGACACTGTCGCGGCCAAAGAGCGCGGCAGTCGACACTGCCGCGGCTAAAGGGCGCGGCAGTCGACACTGCCGCGGCTAAAGGGCGCGGCAGTCGACACTGCCGCGGCTAAAGGGCGCGGCAGTCGACACTGCCGCGGCTAAAGGGGCAGTTACACCCACGTTCATACGTGTTTGAAACAGTTCTCCCACGACCTTTAACCACCTTTTTCGTGGTTTAACTGCTTTTCCACATCAGCACACGTTCTATTTCTGATACTCCGCCACGTGGACTTTAAATAATCATCAGATAACTGTATTATAACTGCTGTAGCATCCTGCTTTAACTGCCGCGGCACCATAGGTTGCAGCGGTTAAGCCGCGACACCATAGGCTGCCGCGCCTAAGCCGCGACACCATAGGCTGCCGCGCCTTAGCCGCGGCACCTTGGTCTGCCGCGCCTTAGCCGCGGCACCATGTCCTGCCGCGCCGCCATATGTTGCTTGATGACGTGTATATTGTTCTTCTATATCGTCTTGAGTGGTGTTTGAATGTCTGTAAGCATTTTTTGATGTCTACAGGGTGCCTAGCTGACTAGGTCTTCCATTTTCCCCTAGGGCCGAGAGGCGACTGTGGGAGTCGGCCAAAGGGTTGTGCCTTGGTCTTACCCTGAGGAAGTACCAAGGACTTTTTATCGACTGAGGAGTCGGGTGCCTAGCTGACTAGGTCTTCCATTTTCCCATAGGGCCGAGAGGCGACTGTGAGAGTTGGCCAAAGGGTTATGCCTTGGTTTTACCCTGATGAGGTACCAAGGTCTTTTTACCGACTGAGGAGTCGGGTGCCTAGTTGACTAGGTCTTCCATTTTCCCCTAGGGCTGAGAGGCGACTGTGGGAGTAGGCCGAAGGGTTATGCCTTGGTTTTACCCTGAGGAGGTATCGAGGTCTTTTTACCGACTAAGGAGTCGGGTGCCTAGCTGACTAGGTCTGTTACGGTGACGCAAAAGTTTAGCTAAACCCCTTTTATCAGATATATTAATCATCTAAAGCATGCATTCTTCTTAGGAAATTTTCAAAATTCAAGAGATTTGAGTTGGAATTCTAAAGAAAATAACATCGTAGGTGTTCAATGTTCCATTGGGTGACTGAGGATTCGTCCATCTGGAGCTCTCAACCGGTAGGTGCCGGCCCTAAGCTCTTCCATAATCGTATAGGGTCCTTCCTAATTCGGAGCCAGCTTGCCTTGCCGAGTATCTTTGTCGAAGGCCGCTTTGCGAAGGACAAGGTCCCCAACCGTGAATCTTCTGGGATGTTCTTGTTGTAATGTCGAGTGATCCGTTGCTGATTAATGATCTGAGTACGCAGCACTTCCCCAACCGTGAATCTTCTGGGATGTTCTTGTTGTAATGTCGAGTGATCCGTTGCTGATTAATGATCTGAGTACGCAGCACTTTCTCTCTTGCTTCTTCCAGAAGATCAAGGTTAACTCGTAGGCCTATTAGGCCCAGGTCTTCATCAAAGTGTTGTAGTCGGATAGTCGGCATGCCTACCTCAACTGGCGTAACCGCTTCAGTTCCATATGTTAACTTAAAGGGAGTCTCTCCAGTTGAATTCTTATGAGTTGTTCGGTATGACCATAGAATGCTTAGCAATTCCTTGACCCAACGTCCCACGGCAGAGTCTACCTTCTTCTTTAAAGCTTAGAGCATGCATTTGTTAGCAGCCTTTGCAAGGCCGTTTGATTTTGGGTGTGCTACCGAGGTGAACTTGAGGTGAATACTATATTCCTCACAGAAGTCGCGGAAACCTTTGCTGTCAAATTGAGTGCCGTTGTCGGTGATAAGCGACCGGGGCACGCTGAAGCGTCAAACGATGGATTTCCATACGAAGTTGATGATGTTGCTTGGGGCAGTCTTCCGCCTGTAGGATATTGGTCCACTCCTCGCTCAGAACTCGATATTTCTTCTGAAAAAGAGGAAAGTAGCTCTACGGTGGGCGCCAAACTGTTGATGCTCGTGAACAAATAGTCGATGGGGGTTGCAGAGTTGCTGGATCGTCGAGAGGGATGGAGGGCCGCTTTCCTTCTTTGACTTTATGTCAGGTTCTCAGAGCTCGGGGTGGGCGGATCACCTGTACACACAAGAATCTCGGGAATACGGGGTCTGTTTCCCCCGTAGTACCTCCGACGATCAAGTCAGTTGGTGTACTTGGTCCGATAATAGAGGAATAGTATCTTCTTCTTATATGTAACTAGAGAATTTTTTTTAGGTAGTGATGGAGAGACCAAACCTCTTTTCAGGACGAATAGTGTTTGTATTTATAGAGGATGCCAAGGGCAGAATAACTATTTAGTGAGAAGGCGGCTCATGATGATGACGAGGGGTGAGCTGGAGGCTGAGTCATCCTTTGCCCTATTCGTGTTGGTTGATGAGTGATGGCGGGTCACTTTAGTGATATGGGGAATCAGCAGCCGTTGAGGCTTCTATGGCATGGGGAATCAGCGGCCGTTGAGGCTTGTCAGTGGGTGATGTGGAGTCACTTCTGTGGCATGGGGAATCAGTAGCCGTTGAGGCTGGTCTGCGAGTGACGTGGAGTCGTAATGATGACCATAAATGGTAAAATAATGCTGGCAAGTAATGTTCTGAGTCGCCTTCGGGGGAATTGTCGGCCGGTTTCTGAGTAGCAATCTTTCACCCGACTGAGTCCGCCTTTCGAGTCGTCTTTGGGGAGTGACGTCGGCTCGACTGGGTCTATTCTCGGGATATCATATTTGTAAGTAACAGGGAACACCCCATCACACACACACACACACACACACATATATATATATATATATATATGTGTGTGTGTGTGTGTGTGTGTGTGTGTGTGTGAAATGGAGAAACTTAGTACCAAGTTGTTCCAAGCAACTTGGTAGTGATGTGCTCTAATCTGATCCCTACATCTACATTGGAGTTGGTGAAAGGTAGTTGAGGCTCTATCTTCGAGGTGTGATGTAGGGGCCAGATTAGGTCACGTCACTACTAAGTTACTTGAAGCAACTTGGTATCAAGGTTCTCTATTTCTCTCTCTCTCTCTCTCTCTCTCTCTCTCTCTCTATATATATATAACCAATTTACTCTATGATCATAACTCCCAATCTTATTAAATCACATTAATTAAGTGTTTATACTATAGTATAGTTATTCTTAAGATTATTAAATAAATAAATCAATTATTATAATAGTATTAGATTATCAAGTGTATGATGTTTTAATATACTATAGAAATTAATATTTATGTAATAATGCAACTCCGATTAGATTATAATAGTACAAAATTATATTAAACATTAGATTTTTAATAGTATAAGATTATAATTAAACATTTTTTTAGTGCTTGTTAGCTACATATAACGTTTATATCTCATCTAGAGTGGTTTTAAATAAAAATTGAAATAGTTAATTATGTAACTCTAATTAAATTAATAAATTAATCGTTATATAATCAAATTGTTAACAATAACTTGGTGTTTATGTGCACTTATATAAAGGCATAGATAAAACGTTTTATTCAAACTTTAATAGGTTATAGTGCCAAAGATACACATACCAAGATAGAAAATAGCTCACACTTCTCTAATTCTACCTTAAGTGGTCCCCACGAAACTTAGATATTCTAAGGAGTGAAAATTTGATCTTCTTCTAATGGAAACATTTCATAAAGAAGAAAATCAGCAGTTTGGAAAGTTTCTTTTCGTGCATTAACACTTTTGACAAGTGAGCTTCTCTTGATACATCCAACAAATTATCACAAACCCATCCAACGTCCATCTGTTTCATTTCACTCCGTGTATAATCTCCTTCCTAGGTCCCCCATCTCCCACTCTTCACATAACAAATACTAGGTCAAATCAATCATACTCTCTTTAAAAGCACGAGTTTGGAAAAATATTTTGGTAAACAAAAAGACCATTGAAATTCAAATTAATCCATTAAGTAAGAGTAAGTTGATAAATTGATGAATTCATATTGGATATACATAGTATGAAGATAATGATATAGTTTAAATTGAAATGTAAACCTAAATAAATTTATTAAATGCCAAATTTATAAATATATACAAGATGAATGGCGTATATGCACAAACCAAACAAATTAGTGAGTCAAATAATGTCCGCTGCATAGGTCGAACCCCAAAACAACGCAGACCTACAAATGTACATAATGTGGACGGAGTATTTGCAAAATCTACTAAACAAATTAAAGAGACAAAATCGTTTTGAAAATTATAAAAAAGGAAAATTAAAATAAACAGTTGTGATATAAGGACACAACGTGGTGATCTCTCACCAACTAAAATTCAAGTAGTTCATGACACTACATAATTAGTTTCAAAGTTTAATTATACTATTATTATTTAAATAGAACTCTATTTACAATTGTTTTTCTCTCACATGCAACATCACATACCAATGTTTATATGCCAAGAAACTACAACAATTTTCGTAGCACTTTTATCTCCTTCTACATGTATTTGTCTTTGTTATTTTCTTCTTATTAGATTAGATTAGATTATTTTAAAGCAATTAATTATAATATAATTATTGTTGGACATTTGTTTTATACTCTCATAATTAATACATCTATATTATATTATAATATAATATCTATATTTATATGATATTAGAGAGAGAGAGGTAGATGTTATGAGAGAGAGAGGAATATGGTATGTCAAGTTTGAGCCTTTTAAGTCACACTAACAATTTATCTTCTGATTAGTGATGTGGCATAGTTATCCGCCACTCACTGTTCAACAAATATGTAGAGATCCGCCATAATTCAAACGTTGTCCAATATAATTCACATGGGTTCCTATTTGATATAATGGTCCCGCCCAATTGAAGTGAGTGGATGAGGATGCAGACACAGTCACTACGCAGACAAATATTTTATGCTTGGTACCAAGCATACCCATTTTTTATCGATATATACTATATACATATATATATATATATATATATATTATATATAATAATACATATATAAAAATGATAAGTTATTAAATATATAACATACTATAACTAATGTATTATTATTCCAGTCAGGACTACAAATATCTTGAAATGAACGAAGAAAACGCATAAAAAAAAATACGCATAGTAATTAACCACATACACACCCACTATTTTCAAAACCACTCCACGAATTCTTATCTCCAAATCTCCCATCTTTATTATAAGTTATTCTCAGCACATGAATCACAATATAAAACTCACATGAGAAAAGGGAGTTCTCCCTACAGCAAATTACACGACCTCCCATTCTCTCATCTCTTCTTTGTAGCTTAAAAATATTCGTAATAACATATTACGCATGAGCACTCACATGGGCCTTTGCCTTCTGAGCATTCCAATAAATCAATAAAATGTGTAAGGACAATACTGGCGATATTAAGATTTAATAAATAAGATACCTGAGTCGATAATCAACAACATAAATAAAGAATAAATAATTCTTAAAAATGTGACTTGAAGTGGTTACCACAACAATCACATAGAGCCTAAGTATTCCGCCATATCACGAAGAAATTCTTAGTTATTTATTCTCAAGCTGCGAAGCAATATTTTCCAAATATTAATTCATCTATTTCAGAACAAACTATTTGTCAAATAATTATTTAAAATACAAAATTTATGGAAATTTGTAAACAAACCATGTTAGTAGATTTTAATTGGATCATAATGCAATATCTCGACATTATTAAGAGTAGATTAAGAAAAATTATTAGACGAACAAATAATAATGCTTTGATATTAAGCCACGCGGAGACATGATGCGGCACATGTCAGCAAAACTAGTATATAAGTATATACTAATATATTATATATAATATATATATATAGTATCATATAATATATATATTATATATATATATATATATTGACTATATATATATAATATATATATATATATGTATCAGTGAATAATATAGAATATACTATATATATGAGTAATATATTATCATAATACTTACTAACACTTGTACTCAGCTCATTGCAAAAATCTAGTTTAATTAACAGTTATGTACTTAAAATTTTCAATGTTGTTGATGTCCATGAACACAGCACAGTCGATGAGGGTCTTCCGTTGATGATGGAGGCCGGGAGGATAAAAGGTGGGTCGACTCCTCCTCCGACTCTATGCCTGATTCTGAGCGCGCGGGGTGGACTGATAACCTGCACATGCGAGAATCGCAGGAGTACGAGGCTAGTTTCCCACGTGGCACCTCCGACGGTCAAGTCAGTTTGAGAGCTTGAGGGAGGTTTTTTGGAAGGTCCCTAGGCCATTGAGGTCCTAGCAGGGGGGTCCTCTATAAGAGGTGAATTTCTTTTTATGCCAAGAATAAAGGGGGAGTAAAGTTCGGATGTTAAAAGAAACAGAGCTCTCCCTCCCCCCTGCCCTTACCCTTCTTACCTCCTTTTATAGTCCATTGCCTCTGAGATTTTGGCTTTTCTTTTGCACAGGAGGGCGGTTGCAGGGTGAGCAAATAGGCTGTTGAGTCATCCTTCTCCTTCCAGGTGTCGGCTGGCGATTAGAAGGGAAGTCATTTGAATACCGGAGAGAGGTGTCCTCTTAGTATCCTGGATTTGACAGATGAGACATGGCAGAGGATAGGCCCACTGTTCGGTCGTCCTTCTCCCTCCAGATGGCGGTTGGTGATGGGAGGGAAAGTTATTCGAGCCCAGAAGAGCATCATGGCGATCCCATAGAAGTGACTTGTAAGTAGAATAAGCGGCTTATGCAGGGGATTTGTTAGAGCAGAGATCTCGATGGGACTAATCAGTGTTGTTGTGTTGATTGACATCTGAAGTGAGCTTGGTCGGATCTTATCCTTTTAGTCGAGGTAGGTTGATCTGCGAGTCATCATTATGACTTACCGACCCGATAGTCGAGTGAGCTTTGGGTCGAGTGTATGGTCAAGACGTCTGCTCGAGGAGTCGTCTTAATTGCGAGGGACCGACTGGTCCCGCACTTCGAGTCGATCATGATGACTCTTGGTCGACAGATGGCTCGTCTGCTCGACTGGACGATAGACTTGGCCTCGGCTGTGCTTTAAAGCCGTTTTGGACCATGGCTTTTTTAAGCCTATGTAGATAATCTCTTGATACTTCTCTTTAGATGGTAAATTATCATAACAACTATGTACTGCATGTAACAGAGAAGTTGAGCTCTATCACTCGTGTTTCCTTAAATCTTGTGGTGATGCTGCAGCTGCGCGTTCCCTCCCCCTCCGCTGAAACGCTGCTGCTTCTCGTGAGGTGACATGATCGACATGAGCCCGCCGAGCAGGGGCCACATCTTCGCCCTGTACACCATCTCGTCATACGGCCACCGGTGGAACCTCAAATACATCATAAATGTCTCTTTCGCCTTCTCGCCCTTAGCGGCCCCGCCTTCTTTATTGTTGAACCCGGAGAAGAGCATCGAGGGGGATTGGAGGAAGGACAGCCTCGGCGTCCTCAGCTGCTGACGCGGCTGTTTGTGGAAAATTTGATGTAAAAGAAATAATGAAAGAAAAATTGATTTGTATTCTCTCAAAATCGATTACAATTTGGATTCCGATTATAAAAGAGAGGAGAATGAATTTGATTCTCCCCTTTGTTCAAAACTGGGTTCTTCACGGTGGCGATGGAGTGCCTCCCTCGAGTGCTCGCGTCGAGTTTGCTCTCCGTTGACGATCCGAACGTCTTGATTCACTAGAACATGGTCTTCTCCTCACGATTTGATGTTGTGGAGGACTTGCAAAGCAAGTTTGAAACTCTGGACGAGTTAATAACTCAGATCGAGTTTAGAAACTCAGAACGAGTTTAAACTCTGTAACAGAGTTGATTTGAACCGAAAATCGGTTAATAAGCCAGGGATGAAAGCTCCAAGGAATGCTCCAGAGATTGAGCGAAGACCCCCCTTTTCTGATCTCCAGATCCGAGAAATCCCCAAGATCCAAAGATGATCTGCTCAAGAGGTTGCCGATCTCTCCTTTTGCGATCTGTTTTTGATGCAAAAAGCTGATCCTTTAACTCAATTGAGTTTCTGGTATTTATAGAGGATTAAGGGTGGTAACTACCCCCTTAATCTGCTCCTAAGTGGGGCGAAAATTCCTCAAATCATGGGGGGAAAACGGTTCTTGGAACTGTTCGGTTCGTGTTTGAACAAGTCAAACGCCGAAAATGGCGTTCTGGACCCGAACTCTGCGTTTTAGACTAAAAACGCAGAGTTGGGCCTATGTTGGGTGGCTGAACGCACAGGCCGCGATGCGTTGTAACTCTGAAACGTAGAGTTGGGACACAGAGATGAACTCTGCGTTTTAGACCTGAGACACAGAGTTGGAACACAGAGATGAACTCTGCGTTTTAGACCTGAGACGCAGAGTTGGAATACAGAGATGAACTCTGCGTTTTGGACCTGAGACGCAGAGTTGGGTTCTGCATGGACTCTGCGTTTTAAGTCCACGAACTCTGTGTTTTGACTCTGGAACGTAGCCACGGCCTCTGCGTTTCGAGTTTGGAACGCAGCCACGACCTCTGCGTTTTGAATCTGGAACGCAGCCACGACCTCTGCGTTTTGAATCTCAAATGCGGTCACGACCTCTGTGTTTTGAGTTTAGAACACGGGCATGACCTCTACGTTTCGAATCTTGGATGCAGAAGTGAGTCTCAGGCGGGCTCGGCGAGCTTCAGGCTAAGTCCAATGTTCAGACGAAGTCCAGTCTTGCAGACGGACTTCAGAACATAACTTGCTGCGAAGAACAGGTCATAACTTTTAAACCGTAAGTCGGAATTGGACGAATTATATATGAACATCGGCTATCTCGACGAGACGGAGCCGACCAAACCTACCCCATAGGGTTTGGTTTGCTCCGTCAGTTTTGCCAAATTCCTTACGGTTTGAGAGATATCTACGTTTTAATATGAAGGGACCGTCAATTTGTAGTCTCTTTCGCTAGAGCGTTGCAAAGATCGTCACCTTGTAACATTCGTCTTGGCTCCTTGAAAATATGAGAGTCATCAGATTGTAACTCCCGATGTTGATTGTGAAGGTTGTTGAATTAGAGCTTTCATTAGTTGTTGTAAAGGTCGTCAGATTGTAACCTTCTACGTGAAAGTCTTCAAGTTGTAGCCTTCTAGAAGTCGTCAGATTGTAACTTCCATCATTAGTGTCAGATGGGGATAAACTATCTGTAGTGATTTTTAGACAGCCTACAGCGGCGTGCCCTGCAGCTTCTGGTGGGGCCAGGGGGTCGACCGAGCTCTCGGCGAAGCGAAGGAGTAGGAGCGTGCGTTAAGAGGGGAGACGCCGAGGAGCGAAGGGCTGCTACCTGCGGTCGTTGTGGGAGTTACTGAGCTTAGGTACCAGATTTTTAGTGAGTCGAGGTGGGAGACCGTGAAGGCGAACCGTGACGACGTGGAGCGGCCCACGCCGTTGGATTTTAGAGAGAGAGAGAGAGAGAGAGAGAGAGAGAGAGAGAATGTATTATGGTCTTCACATGTTTAAAACTCTTAGGTTTTGTGTTTTTGGGCTCAGGGAATTATGAGTTTACTTTTGGAGGTTTTGGGAGCGTTGAAAAAGTATTGGGGGTGGGTGGAACACTTGGACTGGTTTTGGGGGCTAGAGACAATTTTCCCTACTTTTTCCCTATTTACCAAGCCTACTCGTAGAAGAAGTTTGGAAACATTTGGACGCCAATCGAGACTCTCTTATTGGTATTACGTATGGAAATTGTCCCTCTCGTCTCCTTTCATCCCCCTTCAAACTAGAATTCTCGACTCCACGTAACGTTGAAGTAGAGAGATTCCCATGGGTACTTACAAATCAAGACATCGACATGTTTTTTCCCCCTCTTTTATTTTTTTTAATTCCACCGAGAAATTCCCCCGAAAAAAATGAAAGAAATACCAACAACCACTTACTAACTAACTAATGGCGGTAGAGACATTTACTTGATGACGAGGAAGGTCATGCCATGAGCCTAGGACCATTTGCTATATAAACCACACGTATTGTCTACCATCTCCGCCAAAAAAAAGTACAAGAAGAAAACAAATCCCTTCTCATTTATATGTATATATATATTATGGCTTCCTGTAGTCGTTTAATCCCTTTGATCTTCGACGAGATCATTCACATCATGCACATTGTTTTCTCTCGTCTAAAATACTACCTCGACTGCTCCTACCAATTCCTCCTCTTCAATGCCCACCCCCTGTTCACCCACCTCTGCTACTTCATCTCCATCTCCTTCCTGGGCTTTATGGCCCTCAGACACACCCCCCTAAAAGACCCTCACGGACGTGCTCCTCCTCCTCCTCACGACCTCGACCTCTTCTTCACCTCCGTCTCCGCCGCCACTGTCTCTAGCATGTCCACCATCGAAATGGAGGTCTTCTCCAACTCTCAGCTCGTCGTCCTCACCGCCTTGATGCTCATAGGCGGCGAAGTTTTCACTTCCACCGCCGGACTCCACTTCAGTACGCGAAAACTTAAACGGCGACTGGTGGCCCGAGTCGAACCCGATAATCCCAATCGACAACAAGTCGAGCTCTCCGACCTCGACCACCACCATCATCATCTTGAATCCGGTGGTACGATGAATCCGGGGCGGTTCTCCCACCCTGCAAGTAGTCCTACGGCATCGAGGTACGATGCGGCCAAGTGCTTGGTCAATGTTCTAATAGGCTACCTCCTTCTAATACACTTAGCCGGCTCAATATCAATCCTGGTCTACGTGACGTTGATATCGATGAGCGCGAGGGAGGTGTTGAGGAAGAAAGATATATGGGTCTCGACCTTCTCCGTCTTCGCCACCGTATCTTCTTTCTCCAGCTGCGGCTTCATCCCTACGAACGAGAACATGATGGCCTTCAAGAAGAACTCGGGCTTGCTGTTGTTGATAGTCCCCCAGGTCCTAGCGGGCAACACCATGTTCCCTCCCTTGTTGAGATTTTGCATATGGGTGCTGAAGAGATTGACGAAGAGAAGCGAGTACGAGTATCTGTTGAGGAGCCCGAAGGGGGCCGGCACTGGATACTATCACCTGCTCCCTCTCCCGTCACACGCGCTCGCGTGCTGTGTGCCACCACGGTGCTGGTCCTCGTGGTGATTCACGGTCGTCGTCATCTGCTCCTTGGCAATGGCATCTCGCAACCTGCGGGTTTTGGGGATGAGTTCCTGTGAGAACCTGGTCTCCGCGTTGTTTCTGTCGGTGAACTCGAGGCACACCGTGGAATCTGTGTCGATCTCTCTTCGTTGTCGCAGGCGTCTTGCCTCTTTGTCGTCATGATGTTAGTTCCTCTCCTCTCCTTAATTAATTACTCTCCTGATCTCTCACACACGCGCGCCTCCGATGCAACGCCCCCCCCCCCCCCCCTCAAACAGTAAAATTAATTTTTTAAAAAATATATATATAATAAAATTCTAAACGATATACTTGCGAAACTGGAACGAGGTAGATCACCCTTCACAATTATATATGGCACCCCATATCCGTATAAGTAGTACTTGACTGGCAAGGTTTCCAGTCAAAGATAATAAGTCATGTAGCATAATATATATATATAATATATATATAATATATATATTATATATATATTATATATATATAATATAGTATTATATCTAAGAAAATTCCTCAATGACCCAAAATATGGGACCAATAGAGGGACAAGTGAGATGTCCTCCTATGGATAAATGAGTTGGTCATCATTAATGATGATCACTCATTATCCAATAGGAGGGAGACACCTCACTTGCCCCTCTATTGGTCCCATATTTTGGGTCTCTGTAGCAAAGCTCATATTCTAATTACGGGAATACTACTGTCCTTTATTAATCATCAAGCAAGCAGATTGGTATAGTTATATATACGTAACATTTCATTCCAAAGTATATATATCGATCCTAGCTCTTCGGATCCTCTCCACTACAAAAAAACAGTGAGGACCACACATAAATCACGGCCATTGATTATCTAGTTAATGGTTGTGATTTTATCTTGTAGTGCAAATAGGAAGGGTGCAATACACGGGGGGTATGTAAGTTTAGATTAGATTGATCAGTAACCGCCTACTAAATAATAACAACGATGATATTAAAAGCAGTGTCTTCCACTATTTTTTTTATAGTGGAGAGGATCCAAATCCCTTCCTAGTGTCCACTCTAAATTGTCTGATCATCAGGCACTTAGGGGCCGCGTTGTTTAAGTTTTTGCTCTAGGTTTTTGGGCAGAAACCTGCCAAGTGTCACTTTTGACGGCTTTCTGCCCAAAACGCCTCTAAATAGGCGTTTGGGCAGAACTGTCAAAAGTTGACACTTTGGCAGGCTTTCTGCCCCAAGAATCTAGCAAAAAAACTTGAACCAAACGGGCCCTATATATTAGATGGATTGTGGGATAATAATTAAGTCTTGATCTGCGTGTGTAGATATATATCAGCAGCAACCAATGTATTCAATAAAAAGAAAATTAAACTGATCAGCTTAACTGGATTGATTTAAAACTTGAAATCATGCCCGCACAAAATACATGTCACGATACCAACCAAGCCCCACCCAGAGGTCTTTCCAGTATTAATTATAGACACCACGTGTTGGTGGGGGGGTGGGGGGGTCCCCCTTGCAATTAATGAGCCGTGACCGCACTCATCCATCATTTTAAATTTAGCAATTAATTAAGATCAGTATTGATGTACATTATGCCTCTAAAAATCTTTCTACAAATAGATGAGCCTTTCTCGTACGAAGGGAACTAAACTACAAAAACATCCGATTCACGCCACAGAGTTTGAGCTAAGGAAAACTGCTCCGTTGATTTATGCATTATAAGACGAATTACTGTTCAACACTAATTTTTCTGCCTAAGCCTTAGCCTAGTCCTAATTATCTTCTAATTATTTGTTCCTATGTAAGAAATGATAGTTTTTAATGAACTGTTTTTCTATAGAGTGTCCTTGGCACTCTATAAGAGAGGAGAGAGATAGAGAGAAATAAATGAAGAGAGGATCCCAATGCAAATCAGGGCACTCTATAGAAAAACCGTTTAATAAAATATATTGTTTGTCGTAGTTTTTACTTTAAAAAAATCCTTATATTATATATATATATATATATATATATAATGGATGACGACAAGCATCACAACCTTATATTATATATATATATATATATATATATAATGGATGACGACAAGCATCACAAAGGACCTGCTTTTTAGCCATCAGCACCAAGGGATCCTGCTTTTGGCTTCTTAATTTGTTGTTTATAATCCTACTATTGATGATCCTAATATAAAAATATATAAAAACTATGATTTTGAGGTCCATCAAAATGGGAGTAGGAAATAAATATTTTCACAATACTTACATGGTGACATATTTGAAATATCTTATTCGAAAATATTATTATTTTAGACAATAAGTTTATTGTGAAGTTTATCCTAATATAAAAGTATTTAATAATAAACTATTAACATATATAGGTTTTTATATAAAGTAAATCTCTACCGAAGTGATTGAATATCCAATGATTCAAAATCTGTATTTTTTTTATATAGTTTTTGGCTTTAAATATAATGACCACTAAAGAGTTGAACACTTCAGCTCTTCTTGCCATTATTCTAGCGTACTAAATGATATCAGTAGAACTAATTATTGGAGTCCTAAAGCACTTCTAGCCATTATTAATTCTAGTGTACTAAATTATATTATTAGAACTAATTATTGGAGTCCTAAAGCAAGACTAGGACAAGAGAAGAAAAAAAACCCTAAAATCAAATTCAAAGATGAAACACAATAAAGAATAATTAATAGAAGATACTTAATTCTTATACCTTCGATGAGTGGATGGAAGCACATGCCCATCAAATAAAAAGCAGTTTGGTTTAAGTCCCCTATATAACATAGTTTCCTTCCTTCCTTTGGTCCTGGTTATAATCAAAGAAATTAGCATTAGTTAAATTGCGAACTATGTACAATGAGTTTGGGTTTTTGTTTTTTTGTTTTTTTTTATTTCCCTACTGTCTCTCTAAGCGATCGACTTCCTCTAGTCTGACAAATCCGTTGCCCATGCTCTCTCGGCCAATTCTCTGATGCTATCAGGTAGCATGCAGTGGATCTCTTTGCCGCTCTTGTGATTGTTGTCCTCACTTTTCTTCTCTTTAATTAATTGCGTTCTGTGAGCCTGCTTTCTTTGTTGGAAACTAATATAGACGGAGTTTTAAACTTTTAATGCCTAATAGGAATATATTGGAACTTGAATGATTTAATTGGAGATAAAACCAAACTTGAAAAACTACATATTTATTAGATGGAGAATGGTCATGCAACCATAATTGTGTTTTGTTAGGGTGATTGGTGGAGAATAATATTTAGTGATTATGTCATCAAATGTTTTAATAAAATAATAATAATTATTATGTTCTTTTCCCTTTCCTAATTGGGTTTTTCTATAGAGTGCCCATGGGCACTCTATAAGAGAGGAGAGAGATAGAGAGAGATGATTGGGGACAACTTATTTACTAAACCAAAATATTATGAAAAAGTTGGAAGGTTAATTACTATACTATCTTTTTTATCTTTCATTAGCATAAATAATTAATTAATTAGACTATGATATACCTAAGTAGGCTGGGGGTATTTTGGAAAAGCAAAAGCTTTGACACTCATATTATATATGTTTTATAAGTAATATAGATTGATTTTAAATATCATAGTGGTATTATCTCGTGACTTAATCTTGTACCTTGAATTTAGAATGTAGGGCAATGATTATAAGAATTGGAGACTCTTTAAATGCCACCTAATTGGAGTTGGAGAGGATCCGAATCCTAATTTCTTTAAGGGTGTTGGTACAGGGACCCCAAAATAGGGGACCCCTGAGGGGACAGGTGAGGTGTCAGCCCCTGGGGGCTTGATGCACTGTTCATGAACAGTGCATCAAGCCCCCAGGGGCTGACACCTCACATGTCCCCTCAGGGGTCCCCTATTTTAGTGTCTCTGAGGAGTTTTCCTTTCTTTAATGCTCAGTCACGTACGTGGATCTCTAATTATTTAGAGGCAGTCCAACAACATATATATCGTTTCTATACAAGGTTGTACGGAATTGGCCCAAATTCTACCCCTACATAAAAACTAGTAATCTTTCAGCGATATTTCTTGACAACAGGAACAATAAAATATAGAATCTTTAGAACACCAGGTATAAGCAATATTCTTAATTACGTACTCCTCGCCACCTTTGCGATGTACGTGTGAACGGATTGCTCGCAGTTAGGCGCCGCATTTCATGAGATTTAAACCTGTTTGGCAAGGAAAAAAAGGTAAACACGCAGATGAGTGAAAAGATAAAAGAAACTTGACTGCATGCAAATGAAAAAGATAATTAAAAAAAATAGAGCATGAGCTATATATATATCGATTACAGGACATACAACAATTGTCAACAAAGATATCCACATGTTATATATAGCAAAGAAATACATTGAAATTAAGCGGCACCGTCCGTGCCAAATTCGTTTCCACGTCAATTCTATAAAATGACAATTTGTAACGCGCGTGCACGAACGTTTGCTCGATCTTGCAGGTATCTTCCTCCTTACACAACATTTACACCCTTAGAAGAAGACGAGAGCTGCGCGCCGAGCACTGCTGTCACCGGAAACAAGAAGAGCATTGGTCTGGTGAAGAGTCTCGTCATGTCACAACTCTCATACTTGGCCATCTTTGTCATTCTCATTTGCGTTACTGAAAGGAAAAAGCTTTCTGAAGACCCACTAAACTTCAATGTCTTCAACATAGTCCTCGAAGTGATCAGGCAAGATTCCTTTCCACATATGAACTACATCGATCTCTTTTTTTTTTTTAATAGATAATTATTGATATAAACATCACAAGTCTGGAATTAATCATATCTTCTAAATTAATTTCATGAGAAAGTAATATATATATATATATAGCCTGCGGGCTATATATAGGCACTGCTGTCATTTTATTAATCGTTGGGTTGTCGATCACAATTAATGATGCAGCGCGTACGGAAATGTGGGATTCTCAACTGGCTATAGCTGTGCACGTCAGCTGAAGCCTGACGGGAATTGCAGAGATGCGTGGATCGGGTTTGTGGGGAAGTGGAGCAAACAGGGGAAAGTGATCCTCATCGTCGTCATGTTTTTTGGGAGGCTAAAAAAGTTCAGCATGCACGGTGGTAAAGCTTGGAAGCTGGGTTGAAGCACAGCGCGCGATTAATGCTCGATCGCCACATTCGTATCGCGATGACACGCTCGCTTTCCCCTGTACAGTATATATATATATATATATAGGAAGGGTTTTTCTACAGAGTGCCCATGGGCACTCTATAAGAGAGGAGAGAGATAAAAAGAAGTGAATTGCTCATAGAATTTAGTGCAAATCAGGAAGGTTCATGGACAATTCACTTCTCTCTATCTCTCTCCTCTCTTATAGAGTGCCCATGGGCACTCTATAGAAAAACCCATATAGGAATTAATAGGAAATCCCGAAACAGAATCCCGAAGGAAGTACAAGTATTGAGGCCAGTAACGAATGGGTTCAATTCCCCTAATTAAGTCCCTGATTATTGCAGAGAAATCCTACGGTATGTTATGTGGACCGGCCAGTTGTATTTCTTCCTCCAGTGGATTCCACATTTATTATAAACAAATTATAATTAGTGCAGACAAATATTTTTCATGAGCCCACAAAATAAAGATGTTATTGGTTCGCATGCATAACAATTTTGTTGGATTTCTCTTAAAAAATGAAGGCTGCGGAGAATTCATAGGCAATTACAGATATAACATGAGAAGATGGGTGGACCGTGTTGCTATTTTGTTGGCCCAAAATCTGGCTCGTTACCAAAAGGCCCAGCTCCCCTCTGTCTTTTGCCCTAGCCCATCTCTAACCTCCCCTACGCGATGGTACTCAGCCTCTTCCCAACTCCTACCCGATGGTACTCAGTCCCTTCCATCTCCGTGTCCTGATGGCTGCTGCTTTGAGTCACATCTCCCATTCCTGTAGGTCAGCTCCTACCACTCGAGACCTTAGATTTTTCCCTCTCGTGTCGGCTACCCCCTTCTATTTGACTCGAAGGGCTGGTAGTAGCTCGAAGTGGGGGAAGACGAAGAGACAAGAGAGAAGAAAACCCCTTTGCTTTGTGCCCTAGCTTTGTGAGATCCTCTCTTCCCGTCCATCGCTCCCTTTGTGCGATTCCCCTTTCCTCTTTGTGAGTGATTGAGAAGAAGACCAGCAGCGATCTTCCCTTTGTGTTCTCGGTGGTGCACTAGAGAGGAAGATCGGACTGATTAAGCAGGCTTCTGAGCCAAACAGCGACGACGATTCTCTACAGTAGTATCAGAGCTCGGTGAGTCGTCGCCGTTCAAAACCATCACCGACGAGTTTCGGGAACCGCTGCTCGAAGATCCTCTTCACGGATCTGAAGCTCCTGCTCGAAGAGTCTCGAATCGATCGGCTGGATCTGAAGCCATTGGACTTGATCAAGAACTGGTGGACGAATAGATCCTCGCTGCCTAGGGTTTCGTACTGTTGAACCACTTCACAGTCGTGGCAGC